>NC_134403.1:6505224-6575224 GCF_038048845.1 Mixophyes fleayi
AGGGGAAGGTGGAGGCACCAGGAATGTGAGAGGCAGCAGAGAAAGTGGGGACAGATGTTACTGAGGAAGAGACCCAGGGGCTGTTTACCATCTAACCTGTCACCTCTCCCCAGTGTCTAGACGCACAGATGGGCCGACACAGACCGGGACTTGTTAACCTGGAGAAATATAAACACCTGGAGAGGAAGGGAAGAAGTTCTACACAGAAAGGTGACCTACCGATGTCTGTCGTTATGTTACCGTAGGGCGCACGGAGCTGTCACCTTATCTCATTGTACAACCTACTGCTGACCTCACTGATGTTACTTCATATAGATCACATCACAATCTGTACATAGAGGATCACCTGCAAGGACAGAGCTCTGAGGTTCAGGCAGTGAGTGGGTTAATGTCCATGTGCCCGAGGTGTCCTGGCACTGAGTGGGTTAATCCCCATCCACCCCAGGTGTCCTGGCAGTGAGCGGGTTAATCCCCATCCACCCCAGGTGTCCTGGCACTGAGCGGGTTAATCCCCATCCACCCCAGGTGTCCTGGCAGTGAGTGGGTTAATCCCCATCCACCCCAGGTGTCCTGGCAGTGAGCGGGTTAATCCCCATCCACCCCAGGTGTCCTGGCAGTGAGTGGGTTAATCCCCATCCACCCCAGGTGTCCTGGCAGTGAGTGGGTTAATCCCCATCCACCCCAGGTGTCCTGGCAGTGAGTGGGTTAATCCCCATCCACCCCAGGTGTCCTGGCAGTGAGCGGGTTAATCCCCATCCACCCCAGATGTCCTGGCAGTGAGCGGGTTAATCCCCATCCCCCCCATGTGTCCTGGCAGTGAGCGGGTTAATCCCCATCCCCCCCCAGGTGTCCTGGCACTGAGCGGGTTAATCCCCATCCCCCCCAGGTGTCCTGGCACTGAGCGGGTTAATCCCCATCCCCCCCAGGTGTCCTGGCACTGAGCGGGTTAATCCCCATCCCCCCCAGGTGTCCTGGCACTGAGCGGGTTAATCCCCATCCCCCCCAGGTGTCCTGGCACTGAGCGGGTTAATCCCCATCCACCCCAGGTGTCCTGGCAGTGAGCGGGTTAATCCCCATCCACCCCAGGTGTCCTGGCAGTGAGCGGGTTAATCCCCATCCACCCCAGGTGTCCTGGCAGTGAGCGGGTTAATCCCCATCCCCCCCAGGTGTCCTGGCACTGAGCGGGTTAATCCCCATCCCCCCCCAGGTGTCCTGGCACTGAGCGGGTTAATCCCCATCCCCCCCCAGGTGTCCTGGCACTGAGCGGGTTAATCCCCATCCCCCCCCAGGTGTCCTGGCACTGAGCGGGTTAATCCCCATCCACCCCAGGTGTCCTGGCAGTGAGCGGGTTAATCCCCCCCCCCCCCCCAGGTGTCCTGGCACTGAGCGGGTTAATCCTCATCCCCCCCAGGTGTCCTGGCAGTGAGTGGGTTAATCCCCATCCCCCCCCCAGGTGTCCTGGCACTGAGGGGGTTAATCCCCATCCCCCCCAGGTGTCCTGGCACTGAGCGGGTTAATCCCCATCCCCCCCAGGTGTCCTGGCACTGAGCGGGTTAATCCCCATCCCCCCCAGGTGTCCTGGCACTGAGCGGGTTAATCCCCATCCACCCCAGGTGTCCTGGCAGTGAGCGGGTTAATCCCCCCCCCCCCCCCAGGTGTCCTGGCACTGAGCGGGTTAATCCTCATCCCCCCCAGGTGTCCTGGCAGTGAGTGGGTTAATCCCCATCCCCCCCCCAGGTGTCCTGGCACTGAGGGGGTTAATCCCCATCCACCCCAGGTGTCCTGGCACTGAGCGGGTTAATCCCCATCCCCCCCAGGTGTCCTGGCACTGAGCGGGTTAATCCCCATCCCCCCCAGGTGTCCTGGCACTGAGCGGGTTAATCCCCATCCCCCCCAGGTGTCCTGGCACTGAGCGGGTTAATCCCCATCCACCCCAGGTGTCCTGGCAGTGAGCGGGTTAATCCCCATCCACCCCAGGTGTCCTGGCACTGAGCGGGTTAATCCCCATCCCCCCCCAGGTGTCCTGGCACTGAGCGGGTTAATCCCCATCCACCCCAGGTGTCCTGGCAGTGAGCGGGTTAATCCCCCCCCCCCCCCAGGTGTCCTGGCACTGAGCGGGTTAATCCTCATCCCCCCCAGGTGTCCTGGCAGTGAGTGGGTTAATCCCCATCCCCCCCCCAGGTGTCCTGGCACTGAGGGGGTTAATCCCCATCCACCCCAGGTGTCCTGGCACTGAGCGGGTTAATCCCCATCCCCCCCAGGTGTCCTGGCACTGAGCGGGTTAATCCCCATCCCCCCCAGGTGTCCTGGCACTGAGCGGGTTAATCCCCATCCCCCCCCAGGTGTCCTGGCACTGAGCGGGTTAATCCCCATCCACCCCAGGTGTCCTGGCAGTGAGCGGGTTAATCCCCCCCCCCCCCCCCCCAGGTGTCCTGGCACTGAGCGGGTTAATCCTCATCCCCCCCAGGTGTCCTGGCAGTGAGTGGGTTAATCCCCATCCCCCCCCCAGGTGTCCTGGCACTGAGGGGGTTAATCCCCATCCACCCCAGGTGTCCTGGCACTGAGCGGGTTAATCCCCATCCCCCCCAGGTGTCCTGGCACTGAGCGGGTTAATCCCCATCCCCCCCAGGTGTCCTGGCACTGAGCGGGTTAATCCCCATCCACCCCAGGTGTCCTGGCAGTGAGCGGGTTAATCCCCATCCACCCCAGGTGTCCTGGCACTGAGCGGGTTAATCCCCATCCCCCCCCAGGTGTCCTGGCACTGAGCGGGTTAATCCCCATCCACCCCAGGTGTCCTGGCACTGAGCGGGTTAATCCCCATCCCCCCCAGGTGTCCTGGCAGTGAGCGGGTTAATCCCCCCCCCCCAGGTGTCCTGGCACTGAGCGGGTTAATCCCCATCCCCCCCAGGTGTCCTGGCAGTGAGCGGGTTAATCCCCATCCCCCCCAGGTGTCCTGGCACTGAGCGGGTTAATCCCCCCCCCCCCAGGTGTCCTGGCACTGAGCGGGTTAATCCCCATCCCCCCCAGGTGTCCTGGCAGTGAGCGGGTTAATCCCCATCCACCCCAGGTGTCCTGGCAGTGAGTGGGTTAATCCCCATCCCCCCCAGGTGTCCTGGCACTGAGCGGGTTAATCCCCATCCCCCCCAGGTGTCCTGGCACTGAGCGGGTTAATCCCCATCCACCCCAGGTGTCCTGGCAGTGAGTGGGTTAATCCCCATCCACCCCAGGTGTCCTGGCAGTGAGTGGGTTAATCCCCATCCCCCCCAGGTGTCCTGGCACTGAGCGGGTTAATCCCCATCCCCCCCAGGTGTCCTGGCACTGAGCGGGTTAATCCCCATCCACCCCAGGTGTCCTGGCAGTGAGCGGGTTAATCCCCATCCACCCCAGGTGTCCTGGCACTGAGCGGGTTAATCCCCATCCCCCCCCAGGTGTCCTGGCACTGAGCGGGTTAATCCCCATCCACCCCAGGTGTCCTGGCACTGAGCGGGTTAATCCCCATCCCCCCCAGGTGTCCTGGCACTGAGCGGGTTAATCCCCATCCCCCCCAGGTGTCCTGGCAGTGAGCGGGTTAACCCCCCCCCCCCAGGTGTCCTGGCACTGAGCGGGTTAATCCCCATCCCCCCCAGGTGTCCTGGCAGTGAGCGGGTTAATCCCCCCCCCCCCCCAGGTGTCCTGGCACTGAGCGGGTTAATCCCCATCCCCCCCAGGTGTCCTGGCAGTGAGCGGGTTAATCCCCATCCCCCCCAGGTGTCCTGGCACTGAGCGGGTTAATTCCCCCCCCCCCCAGGTGTCCTGGCACTGAGCGGGTTAATCCCCATCCCCCCCAGGTGTCCTGGCAGTGAGCGGGTTAATCCCCCCCCCCAGGTGTCCTGGCACTGAGCGGGTTAATCCCCATCCACCCCAGGTGTCCTTGCAATGAGCGGGTTACCCTGATTGGGGCCTGGGGGTGACGGATACACCCCGTATATAGTAAAACCCGGTTACAACATGAGATCTAGCAGAAGACATTTATCCCTCTTATTTCTCCAGGGCCGCAGTCTATAGATTATCTCTGTGACAGCTCATCCTTCTCTATCCCAGCAGCACAGGGGTTAATGTGGTCAGACCGCGGGCAGTGGGGATTGTGCTTTATATTGGTTTAATCATTGCGCCCACAATTTACAACTTCACAAAAGGAATCAATACAGGTTTTATAACGGCCCCGACCCCGGCACAGAGCTGCTGTATCCCAGCCTCTATTGTCTCTGTGATCCCGCTGTTTAATATCGCTGGAAGCCTTTACTTATTTCCTTATGTAATAAGGTACAGCGCCCCCTCCTGGTTACTAGTTCCCATGCCCCGGTCTCTACCTCCCTCACAGGTCAGTGCCAGAGCTGCTGTGATATTGGTGGTTGTATAAACCCTCCAGTGTTACTCTGCACTGATCCTAAGACGGGTTACACTTCACAGTAACAGGTGGACACGCCCGGTGACATCACAGAGGTGTGTTACATCGTGGACACGCCCGGTGACATCACAGAGGTGTGTTACATCGTGGACACACCCGGTGACATCACAGAGGTGTGTTGCGTTGTGGACACGCCCGGTGACATCACATGTACTAGGCTTAGACACGCCCCACAATCTCATGAAATAAGATCATAGTGATGATCACGCCCCGTCACCATGTTCATCTGGGACCATTACACATGATGGTGAACGTTTCTCAACGCTTCTGCCGGTTACCAGGAAGAAAAGTGGGTGTTGCTCATAGCAACCAATCAGCTGTTGGCTTTCATTCTCCTCACTAAGTGACAGCTGGTATCTCATTGGTTGTTACGGGCAGCACCCACTTTTCCCTCCGTTACGTGTTGAAGTGTCCTGTTCGGGCCACGTCTGAGCTGTGAGGGGGAGCCGCACCCAGACAGGCGCCCAGATGGGGACACAGTGGAGGATCTGTCACTCTGGGGGGATGGTGGTTTTAGGGGGATTGATCCTGGGGTGCACATCCCTCTCTAACGTCTTCCAACTTCACTTGTCTCCACGTTCTCCACCCTGCCTGGTAATAAGAGAGCGGGTTAGACAGTTACCTTGTGGCCACACCACGCGCTCTAATAAGACTGAGCGCCCAAGGACGGTGACCCAGGGCCCTAACTGGGCCTATTGTCAGGGACCCGAGAAGCCAAGAAACTCCAAGACAAATTGTTAAGAGGACGGAGTTAATAACATTTGAGTAATGTGGGGCTGTCACCGGGATAAACTTTTTTCAATAGCGCTGACACGAAGATATTTCCCCAATGAGTGACCTCCTTCAGCTGCTGCAGCTCCAGCCAACCAGCCATTTATCAAATATTATAAGGCTAATGCCTCACTTGGGGGGAGAGTCGCTCACTGCCCGGGGTGCGGACCAGGTGCCTCCCCTCATCGGCGCACACTGTGGGTGGTGACAAATTGCCCAGTCTATTAAGGGGTCTTAAGGTTGTAGCCCCCTCGGCATGAGCACAAAAGGCAGCCTGATCCTCTGTGCTCAACCCCTCCCACCCCATGAAAAGAGGCCATTGTCTCCCCCCCAGTTTACAGATATGTGAGTCCTGGCTGACTGGAGCCGTTCATTATGTGCTGATCTCCATAGAACGGTGTTATACTGCATCAGTTGTCCAGGACGGTCCTTACAGCAGACCGGGCACCTGCACATTATGTGCTGATCTCCATAGGACGGTGTTATACTGCGCCAGTTGTACAGGACGGTCCTTACAGCAGACCGGGCACCTGCACATTATGTGCTGATCTCCATAGGACGGTGTTATACTGCGCCAGTTGTACAGGACGGTCCTTACAGCAGACCGGGCACCTGCACATTATGTGCTGATCTCCATAGGACGGTGTTATACTGCGCCAGTAGTACAGGACGGTCCTTATAGCAGACCGGGCACCTGCACATTATGTGCTGATCTCCACAGAACGGTGTTATACTGCGCCAGTTGTACAGGACGGTCCTTACAGCAGACCGGGCACCTGCACATTATGTGCTGATCTCCATAGGACGGTGTTATACTGCGCCAGTTGTACAGGACGGTCCTTACAGCAGACCGGGCACCTGCACATTATGTGCTGATCTCCATAGGACGGTGTTATACTGCGCCAGTTGTACAGGACGGTCCTTATAGCAGACCGGGCACCTGCACATTATGTGCTGATCTCCATAGAACGGTGTTATACGGCGCCAGTTGTACAGGACGGTCCTTATAGCAGACCGGGCACCTGCACATTATGTGCTGATCTCCATAGA
This sequence comes from Mixophyes fleayi, assembly GCF_038048845.1. Taxonomy (NCBI): domain Eukaryota; kingdom Metazoa; phylum Chordata; class Amphibia; order Anura; family Limnodynastidae; genus Mixophyes; species Mixophyes fleayi. The sequence goes on from NC_134403.1 coordinate 6,511,493, forward strand.
ACGGTGTTATACGGCGCCAGTTGTACAGGACGGTCCTTACAGCAGACCGGGCACCTGCACATTATGTGCTGATCTCCATAGGACGGTGTTATACTGCGCCAGTTGTACAGGACGGTCCTTACAGCAGACCGGGCACCTGCACATTATGTGCTGATCTCCATAGGACGGTGTTATACTGCGCCAGTTGTACAGGACGGTCCTTATAGCAGACCGGGCACCTGCACATTATGTGCTGATCTCCATAGAACGGTGTTATACGGCGCCAGTTGTACAGGACGGTCCTTATAGCAGACCGGGCACCTGCACATTATGTGCTGATCTCCATAGAACGGTGTTATACTGCATCAGTTGTCCAGGACGGTCCTTACAGCAGACCGGGCACCTGCACATTATGTGCTGATCTCCATAGAACGGTGTTATACGGCGCCAGTTGTACAGGACGGTCCTTACAGCAGACCGGGCACCTGCACATTATGTGCTGATCTCCATAGGACGGTGTTATACTGCGCCAGTTGTACAGGACGGTCCTTATAGCAGATTGGGCACCTGCACATTATGTGCTGATCTCCATAGAACGGTGTTATACTGCGCCAGTTGTACAGGACGGTCCTTACAGCAGACCGGGCACCTGCACATTATGTGCTGATCTCCATAGGACGGTGTTATACTGCGCCAGTTGTACAGGACGGTCCTTACAGCAGACCGGGCACCTGCACATTATGTGCTGATCTCCATAGGACGGTGTTATACTGCGCCAGTTGTACAGGACGGTCCTTATAGCAGACCGGGCACCTGCACATTATGTGCTGATCTCCATAGGACGGTGTTATACTGCGCCAGTTGTACAGGACGGTCCTTACAGCAGACCGGGCACCTGCACATTATGTGCTGATCTCCATAGGACGGTGTTATACGGCGCCAGTTGTACAGGACGGTCCTTACAGCAGACCGGGCACCTGCACATTATGTGCTGATCTCCATAGGACGGTGTTATACGGCGCCAGTTGTACAGGACGGTCCTTACAGCAGACCGGGCACCTGCACATTATGTGCTGATCTCCATAGGACGGTGTTATACGGCGCCAGTTGTACAGGACGGTCCTTACAGCAGACCGGGCACCTGCACATTATGTGCTGATCTCCATAGGACGGTGTTATACTGCGCCAGTTGTACAGGACGGTCCTTACAGCAGACCGGGCACCTGCACATTATGTGCTGATCTCCATAGGACGGTGTTATACTGCGCCAGTTGTACAGGACGGTCCTTACAGCAGACCGGGCACCTGCACATTATGTGCTGATCTCCATAGGACGGTGTTATACGGCGCCAGTTGTACAGGACGGTCCTTATAGCAGACCGGGCACCTGCACATTATGTGCTGATCTCCATAGGACGGTGTTATACTGCGCCAGTTGTACAGGACGGTCCTTACAGCAGACCGGGCACCTGCACATTATGTGCTGATCTCCATAGGACGGTGTTATACGGCGCCAGTTGTACAGGACGGTCCTTACAGCAGACCGGGCACCTGCACATTATGTGCTGATCTCCATAGGACGGTGTTATACTGCGCCAGTTGTACAGGACGGTCCTTATAGCAGACCGGGCACCTGCACATTATGTGCTGATCTCCATAGGACGGTGTTATACTGCGCCAGTTGTACAGGACGGTCCTTATAGCAGACCGGGCACCTGCACATTATGTGCTGATCTCCATAGAACGGTGTTATACTGCGCCAGTTGTACAGGACGGTCCTTACAGCAGACCGGGCACCGGCACATTATGTGCTGATCTCCATAGGACGGTGTTATACTGCGCCAGTTGTACAGGACGGTCCTTATAGCAGACCGGGCACCTGCACATTATGTGCTGATCTCCATAGAACGGTGTTATACTGCGCCAGTTGTACAGGACGGTCCTTACAGCAGACCGGGCACCTGCACATTATGTGCTGATCTCCATAGGACGGTGTTATACTGCGCCAGTTGTACAGGACGGTCCTTATAGCAGACCGGGCACCTGCACATTATGTGCTGATCTCCATAGGACGGTGTTATACGGCGCCAGTTGTACAGGACGGTCCTTACAGCAGACCGGGCACCTGCACATTATGTGCTGATCTCCATAGGACGGTGTTATACTGCGCCAGTTGTACAGGACGGTCCTTACAGCAGACCGGGCACCTGCACATTATGTGCTGATCTCCACAGGACGGTGTTATACTGCGCCAGTTGTACAGGACGGTCCTTATAGCAGACTGAGCACCTGCACATTATGTGCTGATCTCCATAGGACGGTGTTATACTGCGCCAGTTGTACAGGACGGTCCTTATAGCAGACCGGGCACCTGCACATTATGTGCTGATCTCCATAGAACGGTGTTATACTGCGCCAGTTGTACAGGACGGTCCTTATAGCAGACCGGGCACCTGCACATTATGTGCTGATCTCCATAGAACGGTGTTATACTGCGCCAGTTGTACAGGACGGTCCTTATAGCAGACCGGGCACCTGCACATTATGTGCTGATCTTCATAGGACGGTGTTATACTGCGCCAGTTGTACAGGACGGTCCTTACAGCAGACCGGGCACCTGCACATTATGTGCTGATCTCCATAGGACGGTGTTATACTGCGCCAGTTGTACAGGACGGTCCTTACAGCAGACCGGGCACCTGCACATTATGTGCTGATCTCCATAGGACGGTGTTATACGGCGCCAGTTGTACAGGACGGTCCTTACAGCAGACCGGGCACCTGCACATTATGTGCTGATCTCCATAGGACGGTGTTATACGGCGCCAGTTGTACAGGACGGTCCTTACAGCAGACCGGGCACCTGCACATTATGTGCTGATCTCCATAGGACGGTGTTATACTGCGCCAGTTGTACAGGACGGTCCTTACAGCAGACCGGGCACCTGCACATTATGTGCTGATCTCCATAGGACGGTGTTATACTGCGCCAGTTGTACAGGACGGTCCTTATAGCAGACCGGGCACCTGCACATTATGTGCTGATCTCCATAGGACGGTGTTATACTGCGCCAGTTGTACAGGACGGTCCTTATAGCAGACCGGGCACCTGCACATTATGTGTTGATCTCCATAGAACGGTGTTATACTGCGCCAGTTGTACAGGACGGTCCTTACAGCAGACCGGGCACCTGCACATTATGTGCTGATCTCCATAGGACGGTGTTATACTGCATCAGTTGTACAGGACGGTCCTTACAGCAGACCGGGCACCTGCACATTATGTGCTGATCTCCATAGGACGGTGTTATACTGCGCCAGTTGTACAGGACGGTCCTTACAGCAGACCGGGCACCTGCACATTATGTGCTGATCTCCATAGAACGGTGTTATACTGCGCCAGTTGTACAGGACGGTCCTTACAGCAGACCGGGCACCTGCACATTATGTGCTGATCTCCATAGGACGGTGTTATACTGCGCCAGTTGTACAGGACGGTCCTTACAGCAGACCGGGCACCTGCACATTATGTGCTGATCTCCATAGGACGGTGTTATACTGCGCCAGTTGTACAGGACGGTCCTTACAGCAGACCGGGCACCTGCACATTATGTGCTGATCTCCATAGGACGGTGTTATACTGCGCCAGTTGTACAGGACGGTCCTTACAGCAGACCGGGCACCTGCACATTATGTGCTGATCTCCATAGGACGGTGTTATACTGCGCCAGTTGTACAGGACGGTCCTTATAGCAGACCGGGCACCTGCACATTATGTGCTGATCTCCATAGGACGGTGTTATACTGCACCAGTTGTACAGGACGGTCCTTATAGCAGACCGGGCACCTGCACATTATGTGCTGATCTCCATAGGACGGTGTTATACTGCGCCAGTTGTACAGGACGGTCCTTACAGCAGATCGGGCACCTGCACATTATGTGCTGATCTCCATAGGACGGTGTTATACTGCGCCAGTTGTACAGGACGGTCCTTACAGCAGATCGGGCACCTGCACATTATGTGCTGATCTCCATAGGACGGTGTTATACTGCGCCAGTTGTACAGGACGGTCCTTACAGCAGACCGGGCACCTGCACATTATGTGCTGATCTCCATAGGACGGTGTTATACTGCGCCAGTTGTACAGGACGGTCCTTACAGCAGATCGGGCACCTGCACATTATGTGGGCTGATCCAACATGCAGCCTACTTATTCACTAGGATCTAGTGCCTCGTGCCTCAGTGCCTCACTTATGATCAGTCTACAAACATGGCTGACTCCACCGGTGACAGTGGTATCATGTGATCTGTCCACGGGCTCTAGAAGGTTCCAGGACAGACAAACAGCAAAAAACAAAATATCACCTTTAATACCTTTGTCCGCCTCATGTATTCGCTCTAAAACCTTTAATTGCAGATATCTTTTCTGCTGGCACAAAGAATAGAAGAAATTAACTCCCCGTCTCCAGACACGGGATGAGAAATCGAAGTGTTTTCTGCAAAATATAAAAACCTTTATTTGTTATTTTTATTCTTTGTCCTCAGTGACCTGTCACAACGACATACTATTGTCATTACAGTGTAAGCATTGTCCCCCAGCCATAAATAGACTTATAGTGCGTTTTATACAGAAATCCTAGTCCTTGTAAGGTTCTGCGTAGTACGTAATATGTATGTCTGTATTACCCTGTCACTATACATAATATACATATATAACCGGCCTGTCACATGTCTTCAGGATTTTCTTACAGTGTAAGACATGTTGTGGGCGGAACCTGTAGGCAGCCTATCAGTGCGCTAGGAAGCAGTGACATCACCAAGGCACCGTCTGATTAATATTCATGAGGTGCTGGTTACCAGGGAGCGGATAGGCTAAATTCTCATCAATATTAGATCAGGCCACACAATGTCTGTCTCCGCGTGTGTAGGTGACGATCTGCTTTAACCAGCCCAAGGCGGAGGTGACGTAACCTGTTACTCAGCGATACATCCAAACCGACCTCTTGTGAGTTCTTGAGGACCCGAGTTGAGAAACACCGGAGCCCAGAACAGCCTTTATCAATCTGTTGTGGAACTACAAGTCCCAGCATGCACGCTATAGCTGGAGATTCCCAGGTTGAATGTCTGCTCCATTAGAAACTGACGAGCTCAATGTGATGGGTCCAGGCTCTGTAAGGAAGAAAGGTAAAGGTGATTGTTGGGGTAACTGGGGCGATAGACACCCTACAACTCCCCCTACAATAATCTGACCCCACACAAGATCAGCTGCCGGGTTTCGGGTGGTTCTGTACAGTTCTGAGGACTGAACAGGATTCTGTCTGTTTGTCCCGTGTGTTGTTTTCCGTCTTGTTCATGCATGTTCTCGTACAGTAATCAGTGTTCCGTCGTGTTTCCTGTGTTCCCTGGGTTGGGGAGGTCACCCCCTGTCCGCTGGGGCCGGCAGCCGCTCACCCCCTGTCCGCTGGGGCCGGCAGCCGCTCACCCCCTGTCCGCTGGGGCCGGCAGCCGCTCACCCCCTGTCCGCTGGGGCCGGCTGCCTCTCACCCCCTGTCCGCTGGGGCCGGCTGCCTCTCACCCCCTGTCCGCTGGGGCCGGCTGCCTCTCACCCCCTGTCCGCTGGGGCCGGCAGCCTCTCACCCCCTGTCCGCTGGGGCCGGATGCCTCTCACCCCCTGTCCCCTGGGGCCGGCAGCCTCTCACCCCCTGTCCGCTGGGGCCGGCAGCCTCTCACCCCCTGTCCCCTGGGGCCGGCAGCCTCTCACCCCCTGTCCGCTGGGGCCGGCAGCCTCTCACCCCCTGTCCGCTGGGGCCGGAAGCCTCTCACCCCCTGTCCCCTGGGGCCGGCAGCCTCTCACCCCCTGTCCGCTGGGGCCGGCAGCCTCTCACCCCCTGTCCGCTGGGGCCGGCTGCCTGTCACTCCCTGTCCGCTGGGGCCGGCAGCCTCTCACCCCCTGTCCGCTGGGGCCGGCAGCCTCTCACCCCCTGTCCGCTGGGGCCGGAAGCCTCTCACCCCCTGTCCCCTGGGGCCGGCAGCCTCTCACCCCCTGTCCCCTGGGGCCGGCAGCCTCTCACCCCCTGTCCGCTGGGGCCGGCAGCCTCTCACCCTCTGCCCGCTGGGGCCGGCAGCCTCTCACCCCCTGCCCGTTGGGGCCGGCAGCCTCTCACCCCCTGCCCGCTGGGGCCGGCAGCCTCTCACCCCCTGTCCGCTGGGGCCGGCAGCCTCTCACCCCCTGTCCGCTGGGGCCGGCAGCCTCTCACCCCCTGTCCGCTGGGGCTGGCTGCCTCTCACCCCCTGTCCGCTGGGGCCGGCTGCCTCTCACCCCCTGTCCGCTGGGGCCGGCAGCCTCTCACCCCCTGTCCGCTGGGGCCGGCAGCCTCTCACCCCCTGTCCGCTGGTGCCGGCAGCCGCTCACCCCCTGTCCGCTGGTGCCGGCAGCCGCTCACCCCCTGTCCGCTGGGGCCGGCAGCCGCTCACCCCCTGTCCGCTGGGGCCGGCAGCCGCTCACCCCCTGCCTGCTGGGGCCGGCTGCCTCTCACCCCCTGTCCGCTGGGGCCGGCAGCCTCTCACCCCCTGCCTGCTGGGGCCGGCAGCCGCTCCCCTCTCCTTCAGTGGACGGACTGACACTAGTTATTTCTGAACGTGTAATATCTGATTGCTCCTGGTTCTCTGAGAAGCGGAATCGATCAACCCTCACCAGTCAGGTTCTATCAATTATTGCTGCAATTAGTCAAGTCGTCAAAGCCATTAACAGGGGATTAAGGTAATATTGGAGCGCTGCATCGATTGATCCTGAAGAAGAGGAGAGAATAGATATCTGAGCCCCCCAGGGCTGTCATCAGCCGGTGGCCAGGGAGCGCTTAACACTCACAGTCACTGCTAAACGATCATTCTTGTCAGCCTGTCCCGGGCAGCGAGCGGCCGCCTGTCCTCTGATCAATGGTCTTTATATGCTGGCCACTTTATGTGCCACACAAGACCAGGCAGGGGGGGGGGGGGAGGGGTTAACCCTAAACCTGCTGCATTCGTAGACGTTTAAACAAAGCTCCGGAAACCGCCCGTTAACTTAACCTCGAAACCTCAAATAAACGATCCTTACATGGAGAATGTACGACAAACCTCTACAAGATGACTGTGATAAAGATGTGGGGGAGGCTTTTTCTTCTATGCAAAGCAGACTGTGTCAGTAAACTTATGGTAGAACGCTGCTGAGCCTCATTAAGCCTAAAGCATCTGATAACAGAGAGCGATACCTTTCTCTGTTAGGTAATAATGGTCACAGATACATTTCTGATTGCGAAGAGATGAACTTTCATGTTGGACTGAACATAAACTAATAACCAGACCTTACTAAGAGTTGTACATTATATGAAAGTGTCGTGTGCTGTGTATCCGCGTCTCACGTCTCCTCTCTCCCAGGTGCCAACCCCATGCAGGAGAATAAAATGGGCCACATTCCCCTGGATTATGCCCGAGAGGGTGAGATGAAGAAAATGCTGAAAGAGTCGGAGACCAAGGTATGTGTCTGTGGGTGCAGTATGCTGTGCTCTGTTCCTGTAAGTAATTGTGTGCAGGAAAGTAGTTCCTTTTATAGTGCGCCATGAATGAGCGTGATCTGATTCCGTATCACAGAATACATAGCTGTATATCACACTAAGCTCCTGTCCCCAACATACTCTGTGGGTGTTCAAGATTAGAGAGGAATCTAATCGTACATATGAAGACAATTATATTCTATTAACTGCTGCTATGATGTCACTCAGTGGGCGGAGCTATCCTGGCTGTACTGAGCCCTGCCACTAACAAGGTCGGTGACTTGAGGTGTGGGATGGACTTCAACAAAAATATGACAGTAGGAAGACAGTAACTCCTGACTGAGTAATCTTTCCAGGGATGTAAGGATTGCACAACTCACCCCTCTCTGTATTGTAACAATCTCATCTTCAGGCTTACTTCCACTATGTATCTCTGCTCTTATAGCATGAATTGGGGGGGGGTCATTTGTGTGTGCAGCGTCGGTTTGTACAGTGCCATGGAATTTGTCTCTACTTGATAAATAATGTCGGCGAGACGCTGGGATCCGACCTGTTTGCAGATTGGCAGCGAGCGGCAGTATTCCTATCTGCGTGGGAGATGGATCTGCTTATAAAGCCATAAAGCTGGGTGACGCGGGCGCGTGATGAACAGCCGGCTGCGGGGGACAGGCTGCTGGCAGGTAGCGCTGCTCTTGTGGGACTCCCCGGGAATTTATGGCAGCTTTTAATCACAGACGGGAATGAATACAGGAGTATTTAAACGAAGGTCGGCACATACATTTCAGTGGCGGCTCCGCTGACAGCCGCAGATATTTACATGTTGTTTTGTAGCTATAAACTCCTGCAAGTAACTGGAGCTGCCCCCGTTAGCGATTCCCAGCAATGTGTAAGCGTTAAATCCTGGCCTGCGTCCTGCAGCAGATATCCTGAACGTCAGTTATAGTTATATAAAGGGGGCGAATGTCCGGCTGGACTAAGTACGCTGCCAAACAAGGGGCAGATGTCCAACCAGACTAACCGCGCTGCCCTAACTATAAGGGGGCAAATGCTATTTTGTTTAGATGCCGGGATAATACCGGCTGCTCTTGTATGTCGCGCACACACTGGGCATCCATGTAAGGGACAAGCGTACTTACGACAAACACATCATCATCATCATCACCATTTATTTATATAGCGCCACTGATTCCGCAGCGCTGTACAGAGAACTCACTCACATCAGTCCCTGCCCCATTGGAGCTTACAGTCTACATTCCCTAACACACAGAGAGAGAGAGAGACTAGGGACAATTTTGATAGCAGCCAATTAACCCACAAGTATGTTTTTGGAGTGTGGGAGGAAACCGGAGCACCCGGAGGAAACCCACGCACACACGGGGAGAACATACAAGCCACACAGATAAGGCCATGGTCGGGAATTGAACTCATGACCCCAGTGCTGTGAGGCAGAAGTGCTAACCACTGAGCCACCGTGCTGCCCACACAGGACTAGAACTGTCCGCGTCTGTGTCGCCCTCGGCGCGCCCTTACTGTACTGGCCTAACGTTAGTCCGCTGCTTCCCTCCCCTGCTCCGCCTCTCAAGTTGTAGGGACTTGTAAGTGTCGCCTGCGCTCAGACAGTTGCTGTCATTGGTGTAATTGGCCGTTTCTGGGCATCCGCAGAGTATTTCACACACGACACATGAAGTGGGCCCATTATTCCTCTCACACTGTGTAATATCTGTGTGGTATTTGCTCCTGTTTTGATCAGTGTTTAATAAATAAGCTTTCTTTTATTTCTACACCACGTCCCTTTATCTTACACTACTTTCTCGTAACGCAGTAGACGCCTATTTCCGTTTCCTCGTCAGAGAGTGAAACTGAAGCAATAACAGTGAGAAGCCGATGGTCACATCGCTGGTAGCGACTTCCGACATACAGATAATTATCCCAGCTGTTAGTAAATCAGACCATAGATTCTCCCGTGTAATATTACATAGGCATGTTCTTACTCAGCATTTGGGGGTAAATGTATCAAGCTGCGAATTTCTGGCGGTTTTGAAAAAGTGGAGATGTTGCCTATAGCAACCAATCGGATTCTAGTTAGTACATTCTACAAAATGACAGCTAGAATCTGATTGGTTTTTCAAACTCGCAGTTTAGTAAATATCCCCCTTAGAGCTTTGGCAGTTTGATACGTTTACCCCTTATCCACTATACGCGCTAATCACGTCTACACTTGTAGCGTTTACGGCTTGTTTAGTAACTGGGGCACCATCCTTCCTGCTGTGGATATTCGCAGTCACCGTGTTATTCCTGTATAGAAACGTTTGGCTTGTGATGACTATTAATATCCTTATTTCCACCATGGGGTATTTTATCTTCTATAAATATATCTATATAGTGTATATTCTGTGTACAGTGCTGAGTTGTTTGGTTGGCACTATATGAACAATGATATATATATATATAATATTTGTGCTCAGTTTCTGATAGAACAGAGGAGACGGGACCTGGAAGAGCGCCGGAGGTTTCCCCTGGAGCAGCGACTGAAGGAACATATCGTGGGCCAGGAGACCGCCATCGCCACGGTGGGCGCAGGTAATACAGTTACTGTATAACTGTTGGTGATTGGCGCTGTGTACGGAGTATAACACCAGCGTTGTAGATGCATAATAAGGACGCATTGTGCGGGGATGTCGGGGGGCAGAGAACGCACAGGGGGGTGAAACTGACACAGAATAAATAATACATGTAAACCCAAAGAGCTTACAATCTACTTTGTCTAAGGAATAGGAAATAATCAGGATTGTTATTATATTACTAGATAACAGTGTCTGGGGAGAGTGACACATTAGACATCAGACTGAAGCTAACGGTAGATCCGTGCACCCCTGTCCTGGTAGAACATTATAATAATGTTATATCTTCTGCACGCGGGAGCCCGCAGGACATAGCAGAGGAACGGATCGTGCAGCTGAGAGCTTTACAGCTTTCATAAAAGCTCTGGTCCCCTTGTGGCTAATCCTGGCGCCCTGGCGTGCTGCCCCCGTTCTATATATAGGACAGTTCCTAATCTCTCTCCGAGGTGGCGTAGAGAGGCCGTGTTATTACCCACAGAGGTCCCATGAACGTGTCTGAGTCCATACAGGCCACGCCCTGTACGTGTTGTCTGCCGCACTTGGTGTCTGTGGGAGGCGCTGGCGTGGAGCTCGCAGAGGATCTGTAATCGGCTCCTGTCCTCAGGAGAGGTGGAAGGAAGAGGACACTTATAGTGTATGTGCAGAAGGTGGATCTTTACAATGATATTAATGTTTATTTAGCCCACTGTCCGGCATTAGTCATTTCCCTGGTCAGACTAATGACCTGCTCGATATCTGGTAATATCCTGACAGTCCCGCAAGGTGCTGGGAACGGATTTACTTCCTGATCTATTGTGAGGAAATCTCCCCTGATCGTTCCAGAGTCCCGTGTGCGCCGTCTGCGTCCCGCGTGCGCCGTCTGCGTCCCGTGTGCGCCGTCTGCGTCCCGTGTGCGCCGTCTGCGTCCCGTGTGCGCCGTCTGCGTCCCGTGTGCGCCGTCTGCGTCCCGTGTGCGCCGTCTGCGTCCCGTGTGTGCCGTCTGCGTCCCGTGTGCGGTATGCTGCTAGATAGTGTCTGGTAATCCCCATGGCAGGGTCTCCCTGTGCCCTCGGTTATAACCCTGACGTTAAGGGCCCGGTGTGAGATTATGAGACAATATCTGTTGTATTTTCTCCTCTGAGCTGTGATTGTAAATGAGCGACTGGACGACAGCTGCAACCAACCTGACACAGACCACGTCGCCAGGTGCGCAGCTTCTGCAGATCTCTGCGCACATCCCCGTTATATTATCATCATCATCAACATTTATTTATATAGCACCAGAAAATTCCGTAGCGCTTTACAATTGGGAACAAACAGTAATAAAACAATAATACATATATAGTATAATATAGTGTCCTGAGAGTGAGGGGACACCGGGACTGTCTGTATTACATGTGTCCTGAGAGTGAGGGGACATCGGGACTGTCTGTATTACATGCGTCCTGAGAGTGAGAGGACACCGGTACTGTCTGTATTACATGCGTCCTGAGAGTGAGAGGACACCGGGACTGTCTGTATTACATGCGTCCTGAGAGTGAGGGGACACCAGGACTGTCTGTATTACATGTGTCCTGAGAGTGAGAGGACACCGGGACTGTCTGTATTACATGCGTCCTGAGAGTGAGGGGACACCAGGACTGTCTGTATTACATGTGTCCTGAGAGTGAGAGGACACCGGGACTGTCTGTATTACATGAGTCCTGAGAGTGAGGGGACATCGGGACTGTCTGTATTACATGCGCCCTGAGAGTGAGGGGACACCGGGACTGTCTGTATTACATGTGTCCTGAGAGTGAGAGGACACCGGCACTGTCTGTATTACATGCATCCTGAGAGTGAGGGGACACCGGGGCTGTCTGTATTACATGTGTCCTGAGAGTGAGGGGACACCGGGACTGTCTGTATTACATGCGTCCTGAGAGTGAGGGGACACCGGGACTGTCTGTATTACATGTGTCCTGAGAGTGAGGGGACACCGGGACTGTCTGTATTATATGTGTCCTGAGAGTGAGAGGACACTGGGACTGTCTGTATTACATGCGTCCTGAGAGTGAGAGGACACCGGGACTGTCTGTATTACATGCATCCTGAGAGTGAGGGGACACCGGGACTGTCTGTATTATATGTGTCCTGAGAGTGAGAGGACACTGGGACTGTCTGTATTATATGTGTCCTGAGAGTGAGAGGACACTGGGACTGTCTGTATTACATGCGTCCTGAGAGTGAGAGGACACCGGGACTGTCTGTATTACATGCGTCCTGAGAGTGAGAGGACACCGGGACTGTCTGTATTACATGTGTCCTGAGAGTGAGGGGACACCGGGACTGTCTGTATTACATGCGTCCTGAGAGTGAGAGGACACCGGGACTGTCTGTATTACATGCGTCCTGAGAGTGAGAGGACACCGGGACTGTCTGTATTACATGCGTCCTGAGAGTGAGAGGACACCGGCACTGTCTGTATTACATGCATCCTGAGAGTGAGGGGACACCGGGGCTGTCTGTATTACATGTGTCCTGAGAGTGAGGGGACACCGGGACTGTCTGTATTACATGCGTCCTGAGAGTGAGAGGACACCGGGACTGTCTGTATTACATGCGTCCTGAGAGTGAGGGGACATCGGGACTGTCTGTATTACATGCGCCCTGAGAGTGAGGGGACACCGGGACTGTCTGTATTACATGCGTCCTGAGAGTGAGGGGACACCGGGACTGTCTGTATTACATGTGTCCTGAGAGTGAGGGGACATCGGGACTGTCTGTATTACATGCGTCCTGAGAGTGAGAGGACACTGGTACTGTCTGTATTACATGCGTCCTGAGAGTGAGAGGACACCGGGACTGTCTGTATTACATGTCCTGAGAGTGAGAGGACACCGGGACTGTCTGTATTACATGTGTCCTGAGAGTGAGAGGACACCGGGACTGTCTGTATTACATGTGTCCTGAGAGTGAGGGGACACCGGGACTGTCTGTATTACATGCATCCTGAGAGTGAGGGGACACCGGGACTGTCTGTATTACATGCGTCCTGAGAGTGAGAGGACACCGGGACTGTCTGTATTACATGCGTCCTGAGAGTGAGAGGACACCGGGACTGTCTGTATTACATGTGTCCTGAGAGTGAGGGGACACCGGGACTGTCTGTATTACATGCGTCCTGAGAGTGAGAGGACACCGGGACTGTCTGTATTACATGCGTCCTGAGAGTGAGAGGACACCGGGACTGTCTGTATTATATGCGTCCTGAGAGTGAGAGGACACCGGCACTGTCTGTATTACATGCATCCTGAGAGTGAGGGGACACCGGGGCTGTCTGTATTACATGTGTCCTGAGAGTGAGGGGACACCGGGACTGTCTGTATTACATGCGTCCTGAGAGTGAGAGGACACCGGGACTGTCTGTATTACATGCGTCCTGAGAGTGAGGGGACATCGGGACTGTCTGTATTACATGCGCCCTGAGAGTGAGGGGACACCGGGACTGTCTGTATTACATGCGTCCTGAGAGTGAGAGGACACCGGGACTGTCTGTATTACATGCGTCCTGAGAGTGAGAGGACACCGGGACTGTCTGTATTACATGCGTCCTGAGAGTGAGGGGACATCGGGACTGTCTGTATTACATGCGCCCTGAGAGTGAGGGGACACCGGGACTGTCTGTATTACATGTGTCCTGAGAGTGAGGGGACACCGGGACTGTCTGTATTACATGAGTCCTGAGAGTGAGGGGACATCGGGACTGTCTGTATTACATGCGCCCTGAGAGTGAGGGGACACCGGGACTGTCTGTATTACATGCGTCCTGAGAGTGAGGGGACACCGGGACTGTCTGTATTACATGCGTCCTGAGAGTGAGGGGACACCGGGACTGTCTGTATTACATGCGTCCTGAGAGTGAGGGGACACCGGGACTGTCTGTATTACATGCGTCCTGAGAGTGAGAGGACACCGGGACTGTCTGTATTACATGTGTCCTGAGAGTGAGGGGACACCGGGACTGTCTGTATTACATGCGTCCTGAGAGTGAGAGGACACCGGGACTGTCTGTATTACATGTGTCCTGAGAGTGAGGGGACACCGGGACTGTCTGTATTACATGCGTCCTGAGAGTGAGAGGACACCGGGACTGTCTGTATTACATGCGTCCTGAGAGTGAGAGGACACCGGGACTGTCTGTATTACATGCGTCCTGAGAGTGAGAGGACACCGGCACTGTCTGTATTACATGCATCCTGAGAGTGAGGGGACACCGGGGCTGTCTGTATTACATGTGTCCTGAGAGTGAGGGGACACCGGGACTGTCTGTATTACATGCGTCCTGAGAGTGAGAGGACACCGGGACTGTCTGTATTACATGCGTCCTGAGAGTGAGGGGACATCGGGACTGTCTGTATTACATGCGCCCTGAGAGTGAGGGGACACCGGGACTGTCTGTATTACATGCGTCCTGAGAGTGAGAGGACACCGGGACTGTCTGTATTACATGCGTCCTGAGAGTGAGAGGACACCGGGACTGTCTGTATTACATGCGTCCTGAGAGTGAGGGGACATCGGGACTGTCTGTATTACATGCGCCCTGAGAGTGAGGGGACACCGGGACTGTCTGTATTACATGTGTCCTGAGAGTGAGGGGACACCGGGACTGTCTGTATTACATGAGTCCTGAGAGTGAGGGGACATCGGGACTGTCTGTATTACATGCGCCCTGAGAGTGAGGGGACACCGGGACTGTCTGTATTACATGCGTCCTGAGAGTGAGGGGACACCGGGACTGTCTGTATTACATGCGTCCTGAGAGTGAGGGGACACCGGGACTGTCTGTATTACATGCGTCCTGAGAGTGAGGGGACACCGGGACTGTCTGTATTACATGCGTCCTGAGAGTGAGGGGACACCGGGACTGTCTGTATTACATGCGTCCTGAGAGTGAGGGGACACCGGGACTGTCTGTATTACATGCGTCCTGAGAGTGAGAGGACACCGGCACTGTCTGTATTACATGCGTCCTGAGAGTGAGGGGACACCGGGGCTGTCTGTATTACATGTGTCCTGAGAGTGAGGGGACACCGGGACTGTCTGTATTACATGCGTCCTGAGAGTGAGGGGACACCGGGACTGTCTGTATTACATGCGTCCTGAGAGTGAGGGGACACCGGGGCTGTCTGTATTACATGTGTCCTGAGAGTGAGGGGACACCGGGACTGTCTGTATTACATGCGTCCTGAGAGTGAGAGGACACCGGCACTGTCTGTATTACATGCGTCCTGAGAGTGAGGGGACACCGGGGCTGTCTGTATTACATGTGTCCTGAGAGTGAGGGGACACCGGGACTGTCTGTATTACATGCGTCCTGAGAGTGAGAGGACACCGGGACTGTCTGTATTACATGCGTCCTGAGAGTGAGAGGACACCGGGACTGTCTGTATTACATGTGTCCTGAGAGTGAGAGGACACCGGGACTGTCTGTATTACATGTGTCCTGAGAGTGAGAGGACACCGGGACTGTCTGTATTACATGCGTCCTGAGAGTGAGGGGACATCGGGACTGTCTGTATTACATGCGCCCTGAGAGTGAGGGGACACCGGGACTGTCTGTATTACATGCGTCCTGAGAGTGAGGGGACACCGGGACTGTCTGTATTACATGCGCCCTGAGAGTGAGGGGACACCGGGACTGTCTGTATTACATGCGCCCTGAGCGTGAGGGGACACCGGGACTGTCTGTATTACATGCGTCCTGAGAGTGAGGGGACACCGGGACTGTCTGTATTACATGCGTCCTGAGAGTGAGGGGACACCGGGACTGTCTGTATTACATGCATCCTAAAAGTGAGGGGACACCGGGACTGTCTGTATTACATGCGTCCTGAGAGTGAGAGGACACCGGCGCTGTCTGTATTACATGCATCCTGAGAGTGAGGGGACACCGGGGCTGTCTGTATTACATGTGTCCTGAGAGTGAGGGGACACCGGGACTGTCTGTATTACATGCGTCCTGAGAGTGAGAGGACACTGGCACTGTCTATATTACATGCGTCCTGAGAGTGAGGGGACACCGGGACTGTCTGTATTACATGCGTCCTGAGAGTGAGGGGACACTGGGACTGTCTGTATTACATGCGTCCTGAGAGTGAGGGGACACTGGGACTGTCTGTATTACATATGTCCTGAGAGTGAGAGGAAACCGGGACTGCCTGTATTACATGCGTCCTGAGAGTGAGGGGACATCGGGACTGTCTATATTACATGTGTCCTGTGAGTGAGGGAACACAGGGACTGTCTGTATTACATGCGTCCTGAGAGTGAGGGGACACTGGGACTGTCTGTATTACATGCGTCCTGAGAGTGAGAGGACATCGGGACTGTCTGTATTACATGTGTCCTGAGAGTGAGGGGACACCGGGACTGTCTGTATTACATGTGTCCCGAGAGTGAGAGGAAACCGGGACTGCCTGTATTACACGTGTCCTGAGAGTGAGGGGACATCGGGACTGTCTATATTACATGTGTCCTGTGAGTGAGGGAACACAGGGACTGTCTGTATTACATGCGTCCTGAGAGTGAGGGGACACTGGGACTGTCTGTATTACATGTGTCCTGAGAGTGAGGGGACACCGGGACTGTCTGTATTACATGTGTCCTGAGAGTGAGGGGACACCGGGACTGTCTGTATTACATGTGTCCTGAGAGTGAGAGGACACCGGGACTGTCTGTATTACATGCGTCCTGACAGTGAGGGGACACTAGGACTGTTTGTATTACATGTGTCCTGAGAGTGAGAGGACACCGGGACTGTCTGTATTACATGTGTCCTGAGAGTGAGGGGACACCGGGACTGTCTGTATTACATGCGTCCTGAGAGTGAGGGGACACTGGGACTGTCTGTATTACATGCGTCCTGACAGTGAGGGGACACTGGGACTGTCTGTATTACATGTGTCCTGAGAGTGAGGGGACACTGGGACTGTCTGTATTACGTGTGTCCTGAGAGTGAGGGGACACTGGGACTGTCTGTATTACATGCGTCCTGAGAGTGAGAGGACACCGGCACTGTCTGTATTACATGCGTCCTGAGAGTGAGGGGACACCGGGGCTGTCTGTATTACATGTGTCCTGAGAGTGAGGGGACACCGGGGCTGTCTGTATTACATGTGTCCTGAGAGTGAGGGGACACCGGGACTGTCTGTATTACATGCGTCCTGAGAGTGAGAGGACACTGGCACTGTCTATATTACATGCGTCCTGAGAGTGAGGGGACACCGGGACTGTCTGTATTACATGCGTCCTGAGAGTGAGGGGACACTGGGACTGTCTGTATTACATGCGTCCTGAGAGTGAGGGGACACTGGGACTGTCTGTATTACATATGTCCTGAGAGTGAGAGGAAACCGGGACTGCCTGTATTACATGCGTCCTGAGAGTGAGGGGACATCGGGACTGTCTATATTACATGTGTCCTGTGAGTGAGGGAACACAGGGACTGTCTGTATTACATGCGTCCTGAGAGTGAGGGGACACTGGGACTGTCTGTATTACATGCGTCCTGAGAGTGAGAGGACATCGGGACTGTCTGTATTACATGTGTCCTGAGAGTGAGGGGACACCGGGACTGTCTGTATTACATGTGTCCCGAGAGTGAGAGGAAACCGGGACTGCCTGTATTACACGTGTCCTGAGAGTGAGGGGACATCGGGACTGTCTATATTACATGTGTCCTGTGAGTGAGGGAACACAGGGACTGTCTGTATTACATGCGTCCTGAGAGTGAGGGGACACTGGGACTGTCTGTATTACATGTGTCCTGAGAGTGAGGGGACACCGGGACTGTCTGTATTACATGTGTCCTGAGAGTGAGGGGACACCGGGACTGTCTGTATTACATGTGTCCTGAGAGTGAGAGGACACCGGGACTGTCTGTATTACATGCGTCCTGACAGTGAGGGGACACTAGGACTGTTTGTATTACATGTGTCCTGAGAGTGAGAGGACACCGGGACTGTCTGTATTACATGTGTCCTGAGAGTGAGGGGACACCGGGACTGTCTGTATTACATGCGTCCTGAGAGTGAGGGGACACTGGGACTGTCTGTATTACATGCGTCCTGACAGTGAGGGGACACTGGGACTGTCTGTATTACATGTGTCCTGAGAGTGAGGGGACACTGGGACTGTCTGTATTACGTGTGTCCTGAGAGTGAGGGGACACTGGGACTGTCTGTATTACATGTTGCAGTTTTTGTCACATTGCTCAGAATACACCTAGAATTGTGCATTCCCAGAAAAGTGCAACTGGAGGGTGCAGATTCTTCCCCTTAGAGTTTTAGTGATGTATTTGGGTTACTGGCCCCTGTCCAGTCTGAGAATTTAGGCTGTGTGCTGACCTGCAAATCTTGGATCGCCTCTGCTACCTCCACATGGATGTCCCAACTTGTCCATATCTCCCTCACCATCAATAACCTCACATTTGTCTGAGCCCCCTCCTCAGTGTCACACCCACCCTCTCGCAGACCTGCCGCCTCCACCATGGACAGTACCTGCGCCCATGAAAGAAGGGTCGTGGGTTCTGGTCACTGTGAGCTCTTCCAGTCCCTCCTGCCCTTCAACCCATCACTCATCTTACGTCCTTTCACTCTGTCCACGGTCTAATCTCACATAAGACTGTCGGACCCCATTATATAACATCTAAAGTATATCCAGGTGACCAGAGAAGCGGAGAGCCACAGCTAGAGCCTTACAGAAGCTCTCTACCCCCAAACCAGCCGGTGCTCCCAGCAGTGTCACACCAGTATCATGTACGTGAGCGTTCTCTGGTCTGACTCTATCAGGCAGCGGTACTGTCCTCTCCCCCCATCCCCTATACCACACAGACAGAGGATTCAATATGGTCATCATGAGCCCAATACTGCCAACTTCACATTTGGTTCATTAAACTGCCTGTGTGCAGTATTTATATTATACATTCTATATTATTATAGTACTTATAGCATCACTCTCTCACGTGTCCTGTCTGGAACCTCCATGTAACCTCCATGATTTTGTTACTCCTGTCCGACGCATTTCACACACTTCAGACCGTACACGACGTAAACTGTCTAAAACCCTAACGATGGCATAACATCCTACTTAGATCCTCAGTGCCACCTTATCCTTAGTCCCCTCTACCTGTTGTCTTACACTCTGTGAATTACCCCTCCTCCCTACTGCCCCCCAGTGGTCACCAGCATGGGATGTGCCACGTTACACTGCTTGTATGAGTGACTGTATTGTAAACATGTTTATTTAGCTTCACTTAAAGATCATAACTCACCGAGAGAGGTCAGAGTGCACTTAGTTTATTCATGAGGAATAGAATTAAAAAAGATATTGTATAAAAAAAAAATGTGTCTGAGGTAGGTGAGCGATGAAGAGACCGATTCAGAGTTAGGTGCAAATATTTCCCAGGTTCAGAATTTGTAGCTCAGCAAACCACTTTGCACTGCGAGGAGCACTGCAAACACAAACGTCTGCATGCTGCACATGTATACTGTCCCGCTTTATTCTTACACTGACTTCAGAGTTGGGCCCATAATTTCCCGACCTCTATACAGCCCTGTGTGTTAGGTAATAAGCTCTTTGGGCAAGGCCATCCACCCTGATGTTTCTGCAGGTTACCCCATGTCGGCAGTAGCGGCAGCATCGGCCGGGGGTACATACACAGCACTGATGTATACAGCAGCAGTGATTATTACTCTCCAGCCAGGGAGCAGGCTCTGCCTGCAGGCAGCTGCAGCTAATTGTTGGTCTGTGATGAATGGTCGGTGTCTCTCGCTGTCACAGGTGGTGTCAGCCCAGATTACGGCTGCTCACTTTATGCCGGCCCTGATTGAATTATGGGAAACGTGCCTTATATCCCCCCAGCAGCCGCGGGATATCTCGGCTCACAGAGCAGATCGGAGCTGTCCCAGTATGTTCTGCCGCTGCAGCAGCTAAGTGGAAGGGAAAGATTTTCATTAGCCGATGTGTGTTGATCACATTTCTGTGCATGGTGTGTTGAGGGGATTAACTCTTCACGCTCCTTGAACATCCTGCATAGGGTGATGTACCCTGTACAGAGCAGCCCCCGTCCTTATATAGACCTGTACGTAGTACGTGGGGTGCAGAGTGTTGGGTCTGCGCCCCTCCGTCTGCTTACGCCAAGGTCCGCTGCCCCTGTCTCTCCATAGGGATCATTGTGCTCTCTGCAGTCAGTGTGAGTGCTTACTACAAGGGAGGGGGTGAGGGCAGATACATTACCAGTTTGGTGTTATGTACATAGAGCAGAGACATCTGGGCTTTATCCAGCACAAGGTGAGCAGATGGCCAGTCAGTAACTTACAGAGTTCTCATGTCTCCATCAGATGCCATCAGTGAGAGATCTTTCAGTTATTTCCATCACAATCTCAGGGGGAGACATTATTGCAAAAAGACAAATCTGGGCCACCCATCGCCATGACCCGCGCTGTCAGATGATTGATATCAGGTTCCATCCCCTCTGCTAATGTTTACCTACGTACACTCTCCATGTTCCTCTTATATGAATATGAACAGAGTAATACATCTCCCGGCCGGCCCGGGACGCCCGCATACACCCTCAAATGAATAGATTTGATAAAGCAACATTTATTACATTCACAAATTGGCTGGAACCAATTTCTCTCACTCCGAGCCCTGATAACTGCAGAGGTATTGATTTGTGTAAAACAATACAGAGAATTTATCCGTTCAATAGAGAGCTGTAGGGCCCTGTGCGATCACAGCGATACAAATGTATAAAATAAAAAGCAGTCTCCCCCCACGGCCGCGGCCCCCCCTGCGGGGTGGGAGAGATTTGTTCCTTTGTCTTGTAATTTCTGTGCAGTGAGCAGAAAACACATCGCAGGCGACACAGCGGCCGCTTCCCTGGCTGGGAGATTACGGGGGTAACGGTAAATCGTCTGCCTGTATTAAATAGGAAATAACTGATATGGGAAAAGATATGTGGAAACACTTTCTCCTGCAAAAATTGCTTAGGGAGGAAGTGCAATTATACATTCTACATAAGCACATCTGATATTATTTTATGAAATATTCAGTTATGCACTATATTTGTCCCAAAAAAAAATAATAAATAGGTTTTATATAAAATTAATAAACCTACATTAGGTCTGTGCCACTTTTTACTAATAAGAAACTGCAATCGGCCACAACGTGTTTGGAGGGCTGTACGCACCTCTGTAGTATATGGCGGTGTAGCACCTACATAATGCCCGTAACACCTGGAATACAAGTAGCTTAGACCAGTCCTGACTTTTACTAATGTACTCACTAACAAGTTTATTCTGTAGCTAAAACTGGGCAATGCCGATTGGTCACGTGTGTCTGTGCGTGTGACAGTTGCACTACACACACTTTTTTTTTGATAGCAAATAAAATGCTCACAACAGAGTATTATAAGCCGTCCGATATTTACTCCTCGCCTCCTGTATAGATATGTGTAGGATAAACATTATGTACAGAACTTTCCTTTATCTGGGAATAAAGCATAAATAAATCATGTGACATTCAGGAGCCGAACCTGCAGGAAGAGAACGGTTACAGTGATCGTCCAGAAACAGAGGAACAGGCGCATGTAATAAATATATAAGGATTTATTGTATTTCTGGGTAATGAAAACGACATTTCAAAATATTTGGTCTGTCACCTGCGACGTTAAGTTTTAAACAGGAAAAACAAATTGTCAAACGCTGTATATATAAAATATATATATATATATATATATATGGTAATGCAACATATTGTCCTTTATTGATATAATTATATGTTGCTACTATAATATTATGGGGCCATATTAATATTTGTATAAAGACACAAAATAAATGACATGGACAGACGATGCCATTTATACAAAACTCCTGTACTCCGCCCTGGGCCCCACATTCTCGTGGCCCCCAGTTCTAGTGACGAGGTTTGGATGGTAAGCTCTGCGGGTGAAGGTTGCTGAGACCTTTGGGGTCCAGCTTTCACCTCCCAGATCCCGGCTGCCTGTCATTCCTAACAAGCGGATTGTACCGTGACCCCAGCGCTCGCCCAGATCCTCTCTCCACACCCTCTTTCCGTGTCTCCCTGGCAACCTTGATTGCACATCCAGGAAAAGTTTATCCGAGATGGGCTCTGGGCAGCCTTCCATATCCATACTAACCTGATTAGCCTCCTCCCGGGGCACTGCCAGCTAATCGCATTACTTCCTCTAATGGTCCTGAGGACTTCTGAGTGAGAGCATTGAAACATTGTGTATACTTAGTGATAATTATACTTGCTGTTCTGTCATTGATTTATATCCTTCTCCCTCCACCCTTAGCCGTCCGCAGGAAGGAGAACGGCTGGTACGACGAAGAACACCCCTTGGTCTTCTTGTTTTTGGGCTCGTCTGGAATAGGTGAAGCCTGTTGTTTTTTTTGTTTTATTTTTTTTTCACAATTTGATATTTAATAAATAAAACGACTGTACGGCCAACGCCAAATGTATAATATTACCCCGTACACTGAGGTGAGGAGGTAAAAGCATCGCTTTGTGTCTTTGGCTACTGTCTGTGTCTGTTCAGCAAAGGGCTTAGTTAAAGTTGCACGATGACGTCCATGAGCCAATAGATGTCATCTGATGGTGGATAACCTGTGTCATAACCTACACATTATAGGGGCGGCTTCAATTAGCTGCAAGATCCATGTGCAGAAATGCCGTAATTACGGAACAGGAAATAAGTAATTTTTGTCTGCACCTCTAAGTGTGAAGGTTCTTAGCTGAAACATCATCATCATCATCAAACATCCCGCCAAGACCCATCGTATGTGACCTCGCAGCTAGTAGGATCTCCCCTATAGAGCTAAAATAACTTCCAGCCCAAAATTGCTGTTTAATTTTATTAATGTCCGTTGGCATCCTGACGATTTGTGTACGGATCAGTGCGCAGAGGCCTGAGGCGTTGGCTTGCAGCCTCCTAGGTAACAGTAATATTCAGTCAAGACTGGATAAAGACACATGAATAGTCCGACAGGTTCAGAATAAATGAATGAAAAGTCGGGTCACAGATGACCACGAGACACTCGTGGGGCTTAATATTTTCAGTTTAGTGCAGGAAGGAGACAAGAATGAACCTATTTACTGGAATAGTAAATTGTGGAAAAGATAATGTTGGAAAGACAACAGTAGAGGAATGTATACATTGTTATACTAAACAAAGAGCAGTCCTTAGAATAAACCATTACTTAGTAATATTGGCAGACTACATGGAGAGTTTATCTGTCATTAGTATTCAACACATTTAAATGCTTTGCTTTGCTGTTTGAACTTTTTGACCCATCCCAGCAGCTGTATTTCATGGTTTGTGATGAAAAGGAGATGATCTAATCATCATCAAGATTTATTTATGTAGCGTCGGCAGATTCCGCAGCGCTTTACAATTGGGACACAGTAATAAAATAATACTGGGTAATACAGAGGTAGGAGGACCGGGACCACAAGCTTACAATCTAAATACCGCAGACTATAGTGGAGAGTCAGGGTAAGGCCGAAAGTGCATTTAATCTTCTACAGGGAGTTGATTGAGCAGATTATATTTGGCAATATATTGAAATGTCCCCGTTATTAGGGTCATGAAGTTATCCTGCTTCTGACTTAAGGGCGTAATGTGGAATATAAAGTTATATAATAAATGTATACACAGGTTATGAACCTCTTACTGTGATATATAGGCGTATTATAAGTCTGAGCGAGGATCTGCAGTCTGAGTGCGTTTTATACAGGAACTCCATATAATATCCCAATATTTCATAACTGGGGGACATTATTCCTCATAATCCACACGTTTCATGTTATAAACACCATAGTATTATAATAGTATTGGATTCTGTGACCGGGGAAGGAGATTGGTTGAGGCTGAGTATTGTGAGCAGTGTAATATCCAGGCGAAGTCATTTCATGCAGAAGGAGAAGGTATGAGGCAGAGAAGCTGTGAGTATTGTTCATACAGTCTCTATGCTGAGTATATCAGCTCTGCCTCTCTCTGAGGTGGGTGAAGTACGTCCTACAATGACCCATAGTGATGATATTATCTTTAATAATAATAACTAGCGATGTCAGAGAGAGAAGTGTAAGGATATCTGTAATGGCTGTTTCTATAATTATTCCCACCAGGTATGTAGTAACTGAATGTATTGTTCTGACAGGTAAAACTGAACTAGCCAAGCAGACTGCTCGTTACCTACACAAGGACGTCAAGAAGGTAATCTCTGCCGTGTGCCTAAAGTGTTATAGTCTGTATAATATACAGTGTGTGTATAGGCGTCTGAAGGGGTGTGTGTGTGTGTGTGTATATATAATATGGAAGAGATATATTCCTGTAGAAATCTCTATATATGACAGTAGCTCCAATAGACCAAGAATGTAAAGGAGATTATAGAATATAAAGTTCATCATCACCATCTATTTATTTATATAGCGCCATTAATTCTGCTGCGCCGTACAGAGAACTCACTCACATCAGTCCCTGCCCCATTGGAGCTTACAGTCTACATTCCCTAACATAGACACACAGAGAGACTAAGGGCAATTTAATAGCAGCCAATTAACCTACCTGTATGTTTTTGAAGTGTGGGAGGAAACTGGAGCACCCGGAGGAAACCCACGCAAATACGGGGAGAACATACAAACTCCATACAGGCCATGGTCAGGAATTGAACTCATGACCCCAGTGCTGTGAGGCAGAAGTGCTAACCACTGAGCCACCGTGCTGCCCAGTTGTATGGGATATTGATAAAGACAATGAATAGATAGTACTACAGCGACGAGGTTCTTATGTTTATAAACTCCTAATTGGTGGGTTAGAGCTGGTGATAGTAAATGATAGTGAGTCAGATTATATGAATGAAAACGATATTGTGAAACTGGAGTATAATGACTGTATATTGGCTGAGATTACTAATATGTAATAAAGAGAATTAGTGGAAAATAAATGGATTGAACAAGTGAATGAATACATAGTACAGGTAAAGAAATCCTTGGATCCATGAAAAAAATAAAATGTGTGACAGATCAGCTCTTACCCGTTACATTTCGCCAAACATGGCTGTTTCTGTGTGTTCTGAGATTGAGAATAGGAAAACCTCCTGTCTTCAGTCTAGCGTTGCTCTATTACCCTTCTGTCCGGGGGGGTAAATGTATCAAGCTGCGAGTTTCCAGCGGGTTTGAAAAAGTGGAGATGTTGCTTATAGTAACCAATCATGTTCTAATTATCATTCATTTAATACATGCTACAAAATGACAGCTGGAATCTGATTGGTTGCTATAGGCAACATCTCCACTTTTTCAAACCCGCTGGAAACTCGCAGCTTGATACATTTACCTCCTAGTGTCTAACTTGTTTCCTATAGCTTGAATAGCGTATAACGCCACCTTCCATCCTTGCAGGGCTTCATCCGGTTGGACATGTCGGAATTCCAAGAGAAGCACGAGGTATGCGCAGCCCAACGTGCAGAGAGTAGACGATACGCACCGTCCTGGTACCCCAACATGTATAACACACAGTATTTACTCCACGCTCCCGCGTAGAGAATCTGGCACAGCGTGTAACGTACTCTGCCGGGTCTACAATGGGACGCAGAGATATCACAGTTATCAGAGGGACTGTAACCGCAGAGAATATCAGTATATCAGTAGCAGCTATTTATATAGCGCCACTAATTCCGCAGCGCTGTACAGAGAACTCATTCACATCAGTCCCTGCCCCATAGGAGCTTACAGTCTAAATTCCCTAACACACACACAGACAGACTAGGGTCAATTTTGATAGCAGCCAATTAACCTACCAGTATGTTTTTGGAGAGTGGGAGGAAACCGGAGCACCCGGAGGAAACCAACGCAAACACGGGGAGAACATACAAACTCCTTACAGATAAGGCCATAGTCGGGAATTGAACTCATGACCCCAGTGCTGTGAGGCAGAAGCGCTAACCACTGATCCAGAATTGCCACCTTTCTGCAGGTTGCCAAGTTCATCGGGTCTCCGCCCGGTTATGTCGGACACGAGGAAGGGGGCCAGTTGACCAAGAAGCTGAAGGAATGTCCGAACGCGGTGGTCCTGTTTGACGAGGTGGATAAGGCGCACCCGGATGTTCTCACCATCATGCTGCAGCTGTTTGATGAGGTGAGTGATTGTCTCCATTCCCAGCCTCTGCTGGGGCGTATCCCGTTGTCCCTAATTACCCATACATGGGGTTTCCTGGGGGCATCATGACACAAGCAGCCACGCGTTTCTCCTCTATATACAGCCTGTATTACATTCCCGGGAAGCTCTAATCTGCTTGTAGGCGTATGAGCAGCGCCCTCTTACCGCTGTGTCTGTCTGGAGGCGATGGGAATGTGGGCAGGGAGGTGGGGTAATGGAGCGTGAAAAGGTTCTCAGGTGGGGCGAAAGGGGCTATTTGAAGAGGAATAAGGGCAAAGGGGTGAATGGGGTGTGGAAACGTGGGCAGGGGGTGACGGGCGGTATTATCACTGCGTCCTGTATGTGAGGTCACTGCTGAGATCTGCTGTCCATGTGATTGGCTGGGACGTCAGTCAGGTGACAGTAAGCTTGTAATATGTGATGTACTAAATGTCCCTCTCACTGCGCCGTTAGACTCCTCACGTTGGATCTGAACCAGTGTCCTGTAAAATGTTTAGTCAGTATCACAGCAGACAAACGCCAGATCCCCGGTGTAGTTATTCTGAATATGAGATTTCGCTATGTCTCCTCTGGGGACGCTCTCCCCCCGTCTGCTAATAACACCTCATCCCTCATCCTCAGGAATAATATACTGATGCTCATTGCATAGATCTCAGCGCAGCAGCCAAATGTAAAATCAATTCCAGGAGCAGCATCTGACAATAAACGGGATGTTCAGCACCCAGTAAAGAGCCCTCATCTGTCACTGAGGACACGTTATTACAGTCTAATAATGGCGGCATGCTGATATACACAGCTCGGGCTAGACGGACACACGTGTGTTGTCCCTGGACTCTGCTTAAAGTCCATCTTAAGACATAAGATATTCTTTTCACACTGCTCTGGTTATTCTGGTAATGAGTTCAGAGTTGCTTTCTGCATGCTGTCGAGAGCTGTTATATTTCTGAGAGTTCGTGCAACGTCCTGAGTCACTGACTTATTAATAAATAGACGCCCCGTTGGCAGCTCCCTGATTACCGCTTCTGGTCGGGTGAGGATGAGTTTATACAGCTGATTTCTCCCACTTTTCACCCTCACAAGTTGCGTGTATGAAGTTTTAGCAGTGGGGAGTTATCATCCAGTAGCGAGGGGCAGTATTATACACCTCACTAAGTGCCATCACTGACCCTGTATTACATCCACAACCCTCCTGCACTGTTCTCTTCTCCCCGAAACACATCACAAGTTAGAAATATCGGTTGCACGTCTAGGATGAGCTTATTATAAGACGCCACAGCGTGCGCAGGGGATCTACAGCGCCCGACAGATGGTCATAGGCCGTACACGTCCAGTTCCTTAATGCCACCCGGGAAAGCAAAATAAGCCATAAAATCATCCTTCTTGTGGACACTAAGGAAAATTGATTCCACGTTAAAGTAGAATTTTCATCTCACGATCCCCGGCCGCCGTCCCTCCGGGCACCTCTGGGGATGATGAGGACAGAACACGGTATCAATCGCTGTCTGCGCCCTGATCGACTTTTACTTCTTTATTTCTTCTCCGACGGGAAAACGGTCATTATTTCTGCTCCGTCCAGAGAGTGGAGGTCTTGTTACCAGAAGTCACCGGGAGCAGTAACTATGTGTTATATTCATGTCCACAGAACAGAGATCCTTTATGTCCCCACTGGACCTGCAGCGTAGAAGTGTTTGATGAAGGTTCTGTGTGACCCGAAATGTTGCTGGCACAGTAGGGAAATTAAATATTTTCTGCTGTGGTCCAGTAATGCTGGTGGGATTTGGGGGGAGGGTG
Source organism: Mixophyes fleayi (assembly GCF_038048845.1). Taxonomy (NCBI): domain Eukaryota; kingdom Metazoa; phylum Chordata; class Amphibia; order Anura; family Limnodynastidae; genus Mixophyes; species Mixophyes fleayi. The sequence continues at coordinate 6,539,619 of NC_134403.1, forward strand.
TGAAGTGGGGTACACGCATGTAAATGGACCAGTCTGTTCTGTATGACGTTTATTCAGGCCATAAAACGCACCCCATGTTTTCCAGAAGAAGGGAGAATGGATCTCCTCCTGTTCCTGGCAGTGCCGGAGCCTCGGACGTACCCGGCAGTGGGCAGTAATCGGGCAGACTCCACGGGGATAATGACGCTTCTTTCCTCTCTAGGGCCGGCTGACTGATGGGAAGGGGAAAACCATTGAGTGTAAAGACGCCATCTTTATCATGACCTGTAATGTTGGCAGCGAGGAGATAGCCCAGCATGCTTTGCAGCTCAGACAGGAAGCCCAGGAATTGAAGAGGCACAGGTTGGCGGAGAACCTAGGTGAGATGACTGTTCTGTGATCCATCGTACAGCGCTGTCCAAACACCTGACTCTGCGGGGCCTGTGTGTAGGGTACATATGTACTGATAGGTGGCCATTATTATTATTATTATTATCATTATTATTATTATTATCATTATTATTATTATCATTATTATTATTATTATTATCATTATTATTATTATCATTATTATTATTATTATCATTATTATTATTATTATTATTATCATTATTATTATTAAGACTTCACTTGTGAGATCTGTGTATGTGTATATATAGATAGATAGATAGATAGATATATATATATATATATATATATATATATATATATAGATAGATAGATAGATAGATATAGATATATATATATACACACATACACAGATCTCACAAGTGAAGTCTTACTAATAATGATAATGACTATTTATATGTATGTGTATATATACATATGTTAAATGGTATTTTGATGGGTCCACGAAAATTCGGAGACTCAGCGCTGTAACACGCCTTGTAGCGACAGCTCTGATTGGACGACTGCCCAACCAGAAAGTGCTGAGGTATTAGCGGCAAAATGCAAAACTAACTCAGACAATGATTGGTCTCCAGCCCAATGACTGACTTATGGTCTGATGGACAATGGGGACTATTGTGTGATGTTTGGGGATAACCACCTCCCTTTACACAGCTATAGATGCCATGTCGTTTCCATGTATTGTATTGTACAGTCCTGTATGGTGGTTAAAGCTGTAAGGACACATAACATGGGTCATGATACCGGGCCGTGGTCACAGAACTGATTCATAGACACATTCTGCCTGCTGTACACTGCTGTGACACTGCTGTACACTGCTGTACACTGCTGTGACACTGCTGTACACTGCTGTGACACTGCTGGTTCTATAGCAGACATTTATATTATATCTGGTTCTAGGGTTAGATTATAAGTATTGATTCTAATTGCCATATTGCATTATATCTGGTTGGGATTATGACACTGCTGGCTCTGTTTATTATATATAAGTATGACTTGGCTGTAGGGTTGTATTATGGGTCTGACACTGCTGTGTTCCCTGATGTTTTACAGATGACATACAGATTGAGGAGAAGATCACCATTTCTAAACAGTTCAAGGACATCATTATCCGGCCCATACTTAAGGTTTGTTCCTCTACACCCTCCCTGCAATCATCCTTCAGGTTATCGATCTCCCTGGTACTCCTACATGGCACAGGGCAGATGAGGGGAATGTGCCGGGGGAGATCTACATTAGGGGTCTCTTTCACTAGATTCATGTGATTATAATCCAGTTCCAGGTCCTATGTCGGTCGTTGCCCCTGAGAGTCCACATCCGGTGTGCCGGCAGCGAGCTTCTCTCCCCATAACTGGCCTGTAGGTTTGGACGGCTCCCAGAGCTGCCGCAGTCTCTAACCGAAATCTGATTTCCCCCTCAATAAATGTACCTGGAATTAATTCCAGGCTGGTGTTGGAGAGTTCTGAGCTTAATGGGCATTTCATAGACACCACATTGATTCCTCTTACTCGGCGGTTCCACTTACAGCTGGGTTCATATGCCAGGATGGCACAGCTCGCAGTAACCCGTTATTGTCAGTGAGGGACTATTATCTGTGTTATCAGTCTGGTTACCCCATTGTCCCTGTGCTGTATGGAAGATTACATGATTCCTCACTGGCTGCATAGATTTCCAGTATTTTATTTTTTAATAATTAAAGCTGAAAACAAAAGAGGCTCTGACTACAGACTGCTGCTGGGGACCCTGCTCCTTCCACTATATAACTCTCAGTCTGTGGCTTCCTGCTGTCTCCATTCCCCTCCTCACATCATGTCACTGCCCCTGTCACATGCAGCCCTGTCCTCACTAACATATCACTCATCTCCTGATATACTCTGTGCTGCTGGGGGACCTTGCTCCTTCCACTATATAACTCTCAATCTATGGCTTCCTGCTGCCTCCATTCCCCTCCTCACATCATGTCACTGCCCTTGTCACATGCAGCTCTGTCCTCACTAACACATCACTCATCTCCTGATATACTCTGTGCTGCTGGGGGACCTTGCTCCTTCCACTATATAACTCTCAATCTATGGCTTCCTGCTGCCTCCATTCCCCTCCTCACATCATGTCACTGCCCCTGTCACATGCAGCCCTGTCCTCACTAACACATCACTCATCTCCTGATATACTCTGTGCTGCTGGGGACCCTGCTCCTTCCTCTATATAACTCTCAGTCTGTGGCTTCCTGCTGCCTCCATTCCCCTCCTCACATCATGTCACTGCCCCTGTCACATGCAGCCCTGTCCTCACTAACACATCACTCATCTCTTGATATACTCTGTGCTGCTGGGGATGCTGCTCCTTACACTATATAACTCTCAATCTATGGCTTCCTGCTGCCTCCATTCCCCTCCTCACATCATGTCACTGCCTCTGTCACATGCAGCCCTGTCCTCACTAACACATCACTCATCTCCTGATATACTCTGTGCTGCTGGAGGACCCTGCTCCTTCCACTATATAACTCTCAGTCTGTGGCTTCCTGCTGCCTCCATTCCCCTCCTGACATCATGTCACATGCAGCCCTGTCCTCACTAACACATCACTCATCTCCTGATATACTCTGTGCTGCTGGGGACCCTGCTCCTTCCACTATATAACTCTCAGTCTGTGACTTCCTGCTGCCTCCATTCCCCTCCTCACATCATGCCACTGCCCCTGTCATATGCAGCCCTGTCCTCACTGACACATCACCCATCTCCTGATATACTCTGTGCTGCTGGAGGACCCTGCTCCTTCCACTATATAACTCTCAGTCTGTGGCTTCCTGCTGCCTCCATTCCCCTTCTCACATCATGTCACTGCCCCTGTCACATGCAGCCCTGTCCTCACTAACACATCACTCATCTCCTGATATACTCTGTGCTGCTGGGGACCCTGCTCCTTCCACTATATAACTCTCAGTCTGTGACTTCCTGCTGCCTCCATTCCCCTCCTCACATCATGTCACTGCCCCTGTCATATGCAGCCCTGTCCTCACTGACACATCACCCATCTCCTGATATACTCTGTGCTGCTGGAGGACCCTGCTCCTTCCACTATATAACTCTCAGTCTGTGGCTTCCTGCTGCCTCCATTCCCCTTCTCACATCATGTCACTGCCCCTGTCACATGCAGCCCTGTCCTCACTAACACATCACTCATCGCCTGATATACTCTGTGCTGCTGGGGGACCCTGCTCCTTCCACTATATAACTCTCAGTCTGTGGCTTCCTGCTGCCTCCATTCCCCTACTCACATCATGTCACTGCCCCTGTCACATGCAGCCCTGTCCTCACTAACACATCACTCATCGCCTGATATACTCTGTGCTGCTGGGGGACCCTGCTCCTTCCACTATATAACTCTCAGTCTGTGACTTCCTGCTGCCTCCATTCCCCTCCTCACATCATGTCACTGCCCCTGTCACATGCAGCCCTGTCCTCACTAACACATCACTCATCTCCTGATATACTCTGTGCTGCTAGGGGACCCTGCTCCTTCCACTATATAACTCTCAGTCTGTGGCTTCCTGCTGCCTCCATTCCCCTCCTCACACCATGTCACTGCCCCTGTCACATGCAGCCCTGTCCTCACTAACACATCACTCACCGCCTGATATACTCTGTGCTGCTGGGGGACCCTGCTCCTTCCACTATATAACTCTCAGTCTGTGGCTTCAGTACATGATGTGGACATTCTGCTGTTGCTGTGATTATAACCTGGGTATACACAGACAGGTAATGAGGACTGATAGCATAAAATCTCAGACCTTTATTAAACTCACATTTAAAAAGAAAATATAACAGACGTATAAAAGTAGCGCAATAGTAAATATAAGACCCTGGTGTGTGTCCAGTATGAGGCGCTTTCCCCCATTTTGGTGAATCATCGGCACATACCTGAGCAATAACTGCACAGGTACCAGCACTGTGTCATTGAGCCATAGTCCTGTGTATACTGACCACCCAGCAGTTCCTGGTGGGGGGGACGCACACGTCACACTGCTCACATCAGGTGGTCCTGGGTCCTGGTTTATACTTCTCCTGTAATTGTCTGTAAGGTCCAGCCTTAAGCTTAGTTATAGTATAGTTATTTGTGTATTACCATCCCCAGTATTGATCGCTGGTGAGAGTCCTGACATTGGGGGAGATCTCCTGGTCTGGACACATTGGGGAGGGGGTTATTATCTGAACACAGCAACCATCGGAACGTTCCGTCCATCGCCGGTCACTGCACATTGACAGTCATGGGGGTTGGCGTTTATTGTTCTGTGCAGGAACCCTTCGCCTGGTCTCCTGTACACACATGACTGGCACACGTCTCCCCCCCCCCCCCCCCCCCAGTGTATGACTCTGAGTATATCCAGATCCGCTCTGCCCAGCCGGATAATTCAGTTTAGCTGCATCTGCTGCTGTTGTCATAGCCCCAGAGACCGGCCTCCTGGAGGCTCCGAGCGGACAGCCTGTTCCTGATGGGATTACAGGAGAATGATGGATACATACAGGTCCTGTTCTCATTAACACACCACATACATGACACACGCAGAGCAAGGACAGACGTAGGCGGCTATATGATATGTACAGGAACTGGATAGAGATCTATAGATCTGTTGTACGCACACCGTGGCAGCGATTAGCATTGTGCTGAGGCCATGAGTTCTAATCTAACCACAACCTTATCTGTGTGGGTTTGTATGTTCTCTGCTCCGGTTCCCTCCCACATACATACTGCTGGGGTAATTATCTGCTGATAAAGATGGACCTGTGTGTGTGTGATGGGAAATAATAAAATGTACAACACTCTTTTGAAATGCAGAATCCGCATTGAAGTCACGTTACCGTCACGCTGTTCCCCGGCCTTTACAACCCATCCTGAATACTGCGGCCGGACTGGTCTTCCTCTCCCAGCGTTCGCTGGCTCCCCCATTACTTCCTGAATTCAGGCCAAGCATCCTCACCCGCGCCCCCCCCCCCCCCTTATACGTATAACGAGATGCACCCCAGCTCGTCCACTCCACTCAACCACCTACCTCTGCCTCTCTTCCCCCCTCATTAGATCCTCTCGCTCCCATCTACGAGACTTCTTTTGTGCTGCTCCCCACCTGTGGAACTGTCCCCCAATCTCCAAACCCACCTCCTCACTATTGCCGAACCTACCCTACCTCCATGTTCATCCGCAGCGCCCACTCATATCCTGTTTACTTCTACTGTGTCTGCCACCCCTCCCTCTAGATTGTAAGCTCTTATGAGCAGGGCCTTGCCTTACTCTACGTCTCTGTTTGCTCCATCTTTGTCCACCTTGAATGTTATGTTTTATGTTTTCTTCTGTGCATATGGAATGTGTACTTTGTATCCTTTGTGTTATTATATTATGTTTATCTATGTTTGTACGCTGACTGTCTGGGGCTGTGGAATTTTGAACACATGAATGGAGTTCTGCTCCATGCGTGTAGAAGGAATGCACATATGGGGCTAAATGGACCTGAATGATTGCATCAGGGATGATCTCTGTAACAATACAATCTAGTACCTAACGTTTTGGGCGCCTTTAATAGATTTTCCTATCTTGTCGTACACAGGCGCACTTCCGGAGGGACGAGTTCCTGGGGAGGATTAACGAGATCGTCTTTTTCCTGCCCTTCTGCCGCTCCGAGCTGTCTCAGCTGGTCTTAAAAGAACTAAACTCCTGGGCCAAAAAGGTAAAATAACTAAGCTGATGATACGATTTTCACATGCATGTCTAACAGGGCTGAGAATTAAGACCTCAATTTAGACAACTGACACGTGTAGGAAAGGACCACTGTCACCTGACAAGCCTATGTAATCTGTGGCATCTTTACTTGCCCTGGTCGGCTACTAGTACAGATATTTTGCTGTGTATAAGATGTTTTATTTACTCGTCCAGCGTCCTCTACAACGCGCAGTTCCCCTTTAACCCAAAACGAAGCGGTTTCTGCCAAGTTGTCTTCCAACCTTCACAGTGTTTCCAGATTTCTCTGAATGGCTGTTAAGGGACAAGTGATGGTCCCAGAGAATCTACTGTGAACCTGACCCAAAAATCGTGGGTTTCCATGACAACCAGAGGGTTTGAGCGTTCCCCGTGGAGCGGATAATAACCGTCCTGTGTCAGAGGACAGCTAGGAGGTTACAAGTGTGCTCCAGACACTCGCGGAAACCTTTTATAATAATAAGCAGCGTGTGTGTAAGAATGAGGCTTTGTCACCCGCTCTCCGCTGGTTAACACAAGGAGCGTTCCCATCTTCTTCTCAGTGTGCCCGTCCCTAAATATAGACACAGCTTGGTAATTACTGGAACAAGGCACCGCTAATTATTGTTATAATCTTTGGGTGGTCTTGTCAGTGGTAGAGATCAGTCCACAGTCATAATATGAGACTTGGGAGTCGGAGACTCTGCTTTGTTGCAGTATCCCCCAAATTCTCTTATAGCTCAATAACTTACAATGGTTTTTAAGAAGTAGAGGACCCCGATCTTCTTGCTGTTGCTGGGTTGTGCTACATCATTAGTAGCTCTTCCCTGTCTGACCCAGTGGCTGGCGGTCAGGGAGGTGGAGAAGTGTATGAGCCCATTTAGACCGGACCCGGGGTCTTGATCACTGAACCGCTCTGTCTGTGTGCTGCAGAGAGGTACATGGATCAGTGGGGAAGTGCGCCAGACTGGACATGAGGATATTGTCATTGTAAGATTGTCACCACTGGATGCGTGTGTGACGCAGGAGGGAGATGTCTCTGTTATGTGCTCTGGGATTAGATTGCCAGCTCTTGAGGAAACAGAGGTCAGTCTGTTGTTCAGTATCTCGGTGGTGGAGGGGTTAATCCTGGGTAGGTTCAGACAGATGACACTTGGTAATTGCTGGTGAACCAGAGGGATTATTACTCTCTGGGTGACCTGGGAGGGGGTCCTGGGGGCCCGGCTGATTAGCAGAGAATAGACTGTTGTGTTGGGCATTGTACAGACGTTTACCCTGCCCGGAACAGTGCTGTCATTCAGGGAGCGGACTACCGCCCATGGCTGTTATGTACAGTTATAGCTGTATTATACCGGGCACAGATTGTGGGGGCTCCGCCACTAAAACGTCATTACTTTGATAATGAAGTTTTAGTGACTCGGAGCGCCGCTCTCTGCGTCCTGCCGTTGCGCCGTGAGGATGGCGGTGGGTTACCCATGATGGGGGCAGGGCTGAAACTATGAACTCTATATTCTGTGCAGAACGTTGTGGGCGGGACACTTCAGTCGCCGTCATCTCCCACCTCCTGCTCCGCCCCTGTTAAATTACAGAATTAAAAATACATAAAGTCCATGCTCTGATCACTTCTCTTTTCATATTACATAACATTACTATAATGGGTGAGCAACAGTTACCCCAACCTGTGCCCTAATGCCCCCACCTCCTCGCCAGTATCTCATGCCCCACATGACCCCTTTTCACTTGTGATAATTGTGCCATGTGCGTAGAGAAGTCACATGACATGGTGATAGCAGAGAGCAGTACCAGTGATTGACAGTGGAGTTAGACAATGTAAGTGGTGGAGACGTTCTGCTGCGGCCCCACCTATAATAGTTATAAAGCACCGCATCTCCCCAGTGCAGAACAGACCAAGCAGTATAAGTAGCCGTTATAACCACTAGAATCTATGGTCCCAGGAGCTTACAGTCTAGAGCAATGTGGTGTGATCTACAGCAGGTACCCAGAATGAATAAAGACCTCTGTAGTCCGTACTTAACTGTGTAACATCTAAATCTTCTTTGTAGGAACTAATCTTTAACGTTTTTATGTAGAACTTTTTACGTATTATAATGACATCTCAAGTGTTATTATTCCTTCTTGTGAACAGTCTCCGTCCTGTATTCCTGCACTGCAGCGTCCGTAGTTCAGCGATGTCCTGTTTTTGACCAGAGACAGAGAATTAGGATTTGACAGGTTCCGCTGTCGCCTGCTTCGCCCCTCTTTTGGGATGACTGTGGCACCCGCTCCTTACACTCTCTCTTGTGTTTCTCCCCTCAGGCCAAACAGCGTCACGATATCACACTGCTCTGGGACCGCGACGTGATGGATGTACTGGCGGACGGATACAACGTACATTACGGCGCTCGCTCCATTAAACACGAGGTACCGCTGCTGCTGCTGTGTAATACAGGTTTAACAGTGTACTACAGATAGAGGAGATCTCGTTCCTGTTCTCCCTGTAGACGTACCATGAGCTTGACCTCTATCCTCTGTATTTATCATACATGACGATGGTCTATCCCTCAGGTGGAGAGACGGGTGGTCAACCAGCTGGCGGCCGCGTACGAGCAGGACCTCCTGCCGCAGGGCTGTACGCTGAAGATCACGGTGGAGGACTCGGACAAGCACCTACTGAAGGGCCCAGGGCCTGACCAGGACGAGGGTGAGGGAAATACGAAGGTGCCCCGTCTGCGGCTGGAAATAGTGGAGCAGGGCCGCAAGGGGCGGAAGCTGGACATCATGGAGCCGGCCTTGGAGAACATGTCATTCTCCTGAATAGTAGAACGTTCACCGAACGGAGGACTGAGGCACGGTGACTGTGGTGTAGGGTCACTGGGGTGGGGACAGAGGACCTCTGTTTGGGGGCATTATATCATTGTGGCCTATAGCGCTACCCTCTGGTGGAAGCTGGAAGTGTTATGAGACAAGGTGACCGGTATCAGGGGTTGTGGGGGGGTCTGTGGCTGGTGCTGGGACGAGGTTGTTATGTTTAGGTTATACGCTCCTCGGACATATGACACGGATACGGTAATTGTCTCAGTTTCTTTTCTCCATGTTAAACATAAATCACTTTGAGTTAAAACACCGACATTTCACGTCATAAAGGAGATGGACACAATGGTGTATTCTGTATATAAGGGATCACTTGCTGCCGACTCGATGCTGCATAACATCCCCCACCTCCCCATCTAACAGCAGAAGTGTCAGATGTGTAGGACTCTGTCCCTCCATCCACTTGTATCCAGGGGGTCCTATTGTGTCTGTAACAAGGCACACTACCCTCCCACATAGTTATACAAACCCCCCCCAAATAGCTGCACGTCCCCCACACAGGAAGGCAGCCTGTGATCACATTTAATAGACAGAGAGAAAAGTTGAAAACGGAGAGAAAAAGTGAAAACGGCTCTACGGCCAACTGTGTAGAAACATGTCCGCATCTAAATATCACGTCCGTCCTGCTGCGGATTTATAAACTAATCTGCTGAGAGGAAAACATTTTATTGTGTCGCAACATTTACCTGCACATGAAGAAAACCTACTGAGATTTATAGCCCGACACCGAGCAGTAGAAGTGGTACTGTGTAACAGACATACACAGAACATATACTGAGAATGAAATACACACAGGGAAGTTGTACTGTGCACCTCATACATACATACATACATACATATAAATAATAGATACTGAGAATAAAATACACACAGAAGAAGTGAAGTGGTACTGTGCATACATGCAGAATAAGAACAAGTACTTGGAGTGATTTATTAAGATAATCAGCACCAGGACGGAGTATCAGACTGGACATGAGAGGGCCTCTGATAATCATTAATTCTCGCCCCGCTGTCCATTAACCCCCTCCCCCGCCGTATAACCAGCGTCAGACGGACCCTTAGTCCGGATACAGAACTTAGGCAATAATTTGATTCTTCCCAGCTATTGTGGAGAACTGCAAGTCCCAGCATGTCACACCGTTACACGACAGGTTTCAGTACTTGATAACACCGGGGTGCAGAGTCCGTGTGTCCAGTGCCGACCGTATAATAATCTTATTCTGTTCTGAAATCTCCGCTTTCTATAAGAATGGTCAGTATTTAATACTGTGGTAACGGCAGCTACAGCCAGCGGCTTCGTTTGTTGGACCTAATCCCAAAACGTTTACACTGACATTACATCCAGGAAAGTATTAGATGGAAACATTATTATTTTCCCCCATTACTTTCCCATCCATTAATGTAACACAACTGCCCCATCAGCCGTTGTCAGTAATACCCCCCCCCCCCCCCCATCATTGTCTTCTCCCCCTGAGTTCAGGTGTCCTGCTGAGCCGCTGATTCACCAGCAAACAACCCAAATTACATTACAATGTTAATTCTCCACCAGCTGCAGACCCCAGACCCCAGTTTAAGCAAATGAGTTAAACGCTGCTTTACCATTGCACTAACATGATTGTCACAGGCAGTCCTTGACTGAAAAGCTAACAATCCAGTTACGGCAGGTTTCAGAGGCTTATTATACATTTCATCCACTCTACAGTGGGTTGAGGATCTGGAATATACAATTTATGAGAATAAAAGAAATTCAGATTCTATTTCTTGTTTTACAAAGTCTGAAATTGTATTTTTCTAACACTGTGATAGTTATTTCAATTATATAAAAATGCAGGAAATCCGCGCAAAGGTCTGTGTGACATTTAATGTCCACGGTGACATTTAATCCGAGGTGACTCCCGGCGTTTACCAGAACCTGTGTTGTTAGAATCTCTATATTAGGAATAAAAGCGGACGACGTATTTGCTCTTAAAGAACAATAATAATATGTTTTAGGGACCTTATGTGGAGATCACAGGTTTACCCAACAAATCCCCCAAATGTTTTGTTTGGACACAACCCGCTGTTGTGTAGAATAAGCTGGATGAGGATGTGTGATATATAACTTATAATGATATTGCATCATCCTCTCATCCTGCAGAGGTCAGTACTGGTATTTCCAGGGTTCAGCTGTCTCATAGGTGCATGTAAATCTATATAAACCTGGGCATCTAATCCCCCTTGTCCAAACAGAGGACCCTCAATGCCCCGAGACCGGTCCTTAGTGAGGAGATAGTGAATGATGTTACGTATTGTTCTATGTACAGGAGCCCAGAGCTCTTCCCTTATCAATGACCAGTGTTATAATAATGGTTTGGGATTCAACAACTTTCCACCAACTTCACATTAATTCTGGAACATTTTCCCAGGCTCAGGAGACGTAAGGAAGATCGGGTGTTATTAATGGTCACATACAGAGGAACTTAATGCAGAACATGGTACGGAGAGTACTGATGTGCTGTATCCCCCCAACTATGTCAGCGTCGCACAAGTGACTCCATTAAATATATTAATCCCAGATACACCCGATACCTGTGAGGTTTAGAAGATCCAGCGATGTCCGTCCTGTGGGCTGATGTTGTTTAGCGCGGTTGTTTTGGGTATCGGACACTGCTGTGCAGCTCTGGCACTGTACACACATTTTGTGTTACCTTCTCTGCAGATGTTGGCTGTTCAGATACAAACTGGCATCTTGGTGATGATGTCACCGGGGAGAGACACTTTTAGATGTTTACAGTGGATGATGGGAGTTGTAGTTTGCGGCCACGATTGCTCACAGAGGTGTTCTGTCACCGTGAATCCCCCTTCTCCCGCTACAGCGGCATTGTGAAAAGAGAAAACTGGTTTTGGAACTTTCCAGTGTTTCTGGGATCACAATAATAAAAGAATAATATAAACAAATGATGATTATAATAATACAAGATAAGCTGATTACATGGGCAAATATTCACTTTATTACTAATAATTAAAGGTTGAATTATTCTTTAATTGATTGGGGTACAGCGCAGTGTAATGAATCCACTATTTTAGTGAATAAACCCTAAAAATGTATAAAAAAACCAAAGTAAAACCATATTACACCGGATCCTATAACTTCTCTCCATTACCAGCCTGGCGACGTACAGTGATGTTCAGGTACTCTGAAAAGCTGTGTCACACGTAAGAGCTTACAATCTATGGTGCTGCGACATATAATTCTAAACCTACCATTATATTACTGCGCTGGTGGTTGTCCGTCGGTACCGCACACATGGTGCATAATGACGTTATTTGGGTTTGTACCTGTGACATCGCCGAGAGGTCCCACACAACGAGCCGTGCGCCCCCACCACGCAGGAATGTGGGCCGTCTGCTCCCAGAATATATAAATAAATAATAGAAAGGCCCCAGATTGTTTTATTTGTTTTTAATTGTGTTGCAGGAAGGAGCTGGCCGGTGCCTGTGAGCAAACAGCAGCACGGGTTAGAGGGCTCCTTGTGACAGATCAAATAGATGTGGCAGCCGGGGCCGCCCCAGAAACAATAAGCCAGGCAGCGTCCAGAGGGGAGAAACCTCAGCCTGTGACGGGAGCAATTCAATTAGCGGCAGCCCTTAGCCCCGTGCGGGGGGGGGGGTAATGTGATTATCCAGGCTGCAGAGAGCAGACCCAACGTGCTCTGCACATACAGACAATGGCAGAGCGGCTGCGTCACACACAAGTGCTCTGTATTATACATATCCCATATATTGTTCCTCCATGATGCGCGTACTCTGTATTATGACACACATCCCGTTCTCTATATTATTATACATCGCACACACACTGTAGTATTACACACTCTGTATTATTACACATATCCCATACTCTATATTATTACACATTGCACACACTCTAGTATTACACACTCTGTATATTTCCCCATCACTGCATTAAATCGGGACCTTCCTGCCTAGATTGGGACAGTTGGGAGTTGCGCCGTCAGTCCTTGGTTCCTTCGGCGGGTGGATGTCTCAGGTCAGGTCATGTGACAGATCAGGTCCATGGTTCCTGTGTATCGGTGAGACAGTCCGGTCAAGGTGTCCAACGTCTCCCATCATCCTGTGTGAATCCACTTGTAGTTCTGTAAAACATCTCGATGGCTTCCAGCGACTCCTGCCTGGCTTCTTACGTTGCGCCTCCAGTTTGCGTTCGCTGATTTTATATAAAACATATTAAGGGACGAGAGCCGTAGAAATTGGTGGTAAATGTTTACAGAGATCATCCAACATCAGTTAAGAAACCAATATATACATCAGACTGGTCAAAGTTCTATTTGTTTAGGTTAAAATGTCTGGAACCATTGACGTCTCGATTCCTCTGCTCTTGTTTACAAAGTCAGAACGCAAAGTAACCATTTTGTTGAGTAAATGTTATTATAAAATGTATTTCCACATAAGGATGTAATCGCAGAGGAAGCCATATTTTAGATTAGGGCAGCACAGTGGCCTAGTGGTTAGCACTTCTGCCTCACAGCACTGGGGTCATGAGTTTGATTCCCAACCATGGCCTTATCTGTGTGGAGTTTGTAAGTTCTCCCTGTGTTTGCGTGGGTTTCCTCCGGGTGCTCCGGTTTCCTCCCACACTCCAAAAACATACTGGTAGGTTAATTGGCTGCTAACAAAATTGACCCTAGTCTGTCTGTCTGTGTGTGTATGTTAGGGAATTTAGACTGTAAGCTCCAATGGGGCAGGGACTGATGTGAATGAGTTCTCTGTACAGCGCTGCGGAATTAGTGGCGCTATATAAATAAATGATGATATTTTAACCCGACATTGCCGCTTTAAATTAACATTGATAGAGGTTGTGATGACGTGATAGTATACTGCCGGAGAGCTGCCCATTCGGAATAAGTTGCGGTCAGCCTGCTAGTGCGATCGGAGATCTGCAGCGTCGGTTAAGTCTGTTTATATTGAAATTGTTATTTGCTCAATTCAGATTTTATTAGTCGGCCTCCTCTGTGTCGGAATTTTCAGCATCTTTAAAGTGTATCCAACCCTGTGAGACACTGTAGGAGCCACTCGTAGCCTAAAATGGACAAGATGAAGCATTTTGTAAGCCCTCATGTTATGGAAGGTTTTACATGACTGGAGACAGGAAGTAAAGACAGCATTAGTGAAATATCTGGTGTAATTACAGATGGTGTTCTCTGCAGCAATACACAATTATCAGGGTAACATTGATATTTCAGGTCAGTTCAGGGCATGATCTGCAGAGCTCTGATTCAGTGACAAACTCTATATTATAATATATCGCAAAGTATTCCACTATTTATCCCAATAATGAGAGTGAGTGACCCCGATCCTATAACAGCGAAGGCGGTTTTATCCCTCATCATAGCGACAAAATGAGAGTTATTGTCCGACATGCGGGTCAATGTGACATCATTAGGAAGCGTGGAAAACAAGCAATACTGATTATGTAAGAATTTATTTTAATGAACAATAACTACGCACTACTCACATATGTTAGAGTCGTGGGGTGAATTTGTTTTTTCAAACTGGTTAACCATGTGCCAGGTACAGAAGATCTGTAACCTGAGGAAGTCGGTGTAGAAACAGATTTCACTGATTCAAAACCTCCCAACTAATTTTGCTAGTTTTAAGCCAAAGTAAGAAACCTGCAAAAATTAACTAGTACTCAGATTCATCCCATGAACTTAGAGTTTAATAACTCTTCCGGCTCCACCTGTTTGGAACAAGCTGAGTGGATGTTGACGTTTAAGTTCCACACTAAGGGCCTGATTAATTAAGGATCTTAAATGAAGAGGATCCTTATTTCAGTCTCCTGGACAAAACCATGTTACATTGCAAGGGGTGCAAATTAGTGTTCTGTTTTGCACATAAGTTAAATACTGACTGTTTTTTCATGTAACTGTCACGAATACTCACCTCTCCTCGTTCCCCCGCCGCTCCGTCGGACCCGGAAGCCGCACTTCCGGGTTCGGCGGTCACGTGATCGCTACCTAGGGCGGTCACGTGATTCTACCCAAGGGCGGGGAATTCAAATGGGACACACTATAAAAACATAGCTCTGACACTTGGTGAGTGTCAGAGCAACTTACCTGTTCCTGGCTCCTGATTCCAGTGTCCTCCTCGTTCCTGCTTCCTGTGTGTTTGATCTTCTGTGTACCGAACCTGCTTGCTGACCTCCCAGATTGCCTGTGCCCCTGACCCGGATTGCCTCGCGCTCCTTTCTCTATACGTTATCTGCCTTCCTGTGTACCGACCCGGCCAGCTGACCACCCTCCTGTTCTGGTGACCCGTGTACCGATCCGGTTTGTTTGACTCCGAGACTGCTTCCTGATTCTGTCTGCATTGTCTGCCTGTGTACCGACCCGGCCTGTCCGACTACTCTCATCTTGCTCCTACTCCGCTGTACTACATCTTGGGGCAAACCTGAGGACCGCGACCTGCGACTCCTGGCAGCAAAGACCAGCCCGCCTTGCGGCGGTTCTTGGTGAATACCGGGGAGATCGTTAGACTCCGCACCTCAGGTAAGCCAGCGCTAATCAAGATTAGTAGTGAATCCAGTAAATCCGTTACAGTAACACAGACATATCAACTTTAAATTTCAGTGTACAAATGAGCTATCAAGTATTTGTGTGTTACATTGCACCCCTTGCAATGTACTATGGTTTTGTCCAGGAGACTGAAATAAGAATCCTTTTCATTTAAGATCCTTAATGAATCTAGAGATGAGCGGGCTCGGATTCCGCTAATCCGAGCCCACCCGAACAGTGCGGATCCGAACGGGATCCGAGCACTGTTCGGATATTTCCGGCGGGCAAAAAATTGAAAACGAGACTCTGTCGTCCAAGTCTCGCGTCGAATCTCGCAAGGGGTGGGAGGGAGGGCCCAGAACAATTCCATCTTGTACCTCTTTTTTTGGCATTATGTGCTCAAGCTACCTCGGTGCAACCTTTTGGCCTAAAAACAATATTGTGAGGTGTTCAGAATAGACTGGGAATTAGTGGAAATGATTGTTATTGAGGTTAATAATAGCGTAGGAGTGAAAAAAAAAACCACAAAACTGGTTTTTAGCACTTTTTATGGGTTTTTTCAAAATAAATCAGAATCCAAAACCTTAAATCCGAACCAAAACCTTTCGTCAGGTGTTTTGCGAAACCAATCTGAACCCAAAACCTCAAGCAAATCCGAATCCAAAACACAAAACAAGAGACACCAAAAGTGGCCAGTGCACATCCCTAAATGTATCAGGCCCTAAGTTCTCCCTGGATCGGTTTTATATCGCTCTTCTGAATGTTTAGAGTCAGTGGGTACATGATGGATTGATGACGGGAGGGTCCATGGACTGTATATGAAAGAATGTGGCTTCCGAGGCTGAAGGGGCAGAATCTGCAACTGGGACATTTCAGAGTTACTGGAAGATTTCAGTACAAACAACAAGCTGCAACGTTTACACAGTAAACAATGTTTTGCTGGAGGTAGCCTTTTATTGTAAAGAGCTGTGTTACCTGGGTGCCCAGGAGCTTTGATTAATGCAGATTATAGAGAGGGGCGATGGCCAGCCAACTTGTGGGAGCTGGTTCTAGTATTATAATACTCGATGCAACAAGCCCAACCCAATAGGTATATACACTGTTTATATAAACACAACACGTTCCAGGATAAGATGTGTCTACATGTAACACCTGCTGAAATAGAAGTGTTATCCTCTCTGCAGTCCTGCTCCGGTGCTTCTATACAAGGTCCCTCTGTCCTCAGCGGGACGCCACCTCTCAGTGTGGGCAGATGACGGTGCTGAGATGAGGGATGATCATTAATTTAGCCAGAAGAAAGAAATCAGTGTGGACGAGGGGCTTCCAGCCTCCTCCCACCCTTAATTGGCCAGTATTGATGATGCTGAACTTTAAGTAAAGTGTTAATGTCGAGGGTGATGTATATCTTGTATTTATTAGAATTTCATTGCAGAGCCGCCTGCGGGGCATGTGCAGAAGGGACTTCCCAGAGGATTAAAAATTCACTCTGAGATAGAGAAACCAGTGTGCTAGAGCTGGGCACGTAGGCTGGGACGTGGAACAATAACCCTGAATTCAGAGATGGGGCAGGTTCTAGGACTTGTGACATAGACTGGGATGTGGAATAATAACCCCCAGTACAGAGATGGGGCAGGTTCTAGGACTGGTCACATAGACTGGGACGTGGAACAATAACCCCCAGTATCAGAGATGGGGCAGCTTCTAGGACTGGTCACATAGATTGGGATGTGGAACAATAACCCCCAGTATCAGAGATGGGGCAGGTTCTATGACTGGTCACATAGACTGGGATGTGGAACAATAACCCCCAGTATCAGAGATGGGGCAGGTTCTATGACTGGTCACATAGACTGGGATGTGGAACAATAACCCACAGTATCAGATGGGGCAGGTTCTAGGACTGTTCACATAGACTGGGATGTGGAACAATAACCCACAGTAGCAGAGATGGGGCAGGTTCTAGGACTGGTCACATAGACTGGGATGGTGAACAATAACCCCCAGTACAGAGATGGGGCAGGTTCTAGGACTGGTCACATAGACTGGGATGTGGAACAATAACCCCCAGTAGCAGAGATGGGGCAGGTTCTAGGACTGGTCACATAGATTGGGACATGGAACAATAATCCCCAGTAACAGAGATGGTGATGGGGCAGGTTCTAGGACTGGTATGAAGACATATTCTGTAGGGTCAGTTGGGTTTCTAAGCTGAGCACATTAGTTATAATTAACAAATCACAGCAAGTGCACTTACTTTTTACCAACGCGTTTCATGGGGAAGGCCCACTTATTCTCCTCGGGACAGGCCCAGAAAAATCAATCTGCGCCTCCGCTCAAAATGGGCCTGATGGAAATAGTGAATTGTCAAATTAAAATATAGCTTACACCCATTCTAGGACCACCCCCTTTATTCATTTACACTTTTACATTTAGCCTAATTTATAGCGTAATCATGAGAGTGAGGGGACATCAGGATTATATTTCTTCCATTTGGCAAATTTATGTGTTTGAGGGTGTAAAACATTAATATCTGAGGGCAGCTCCGCACCTACATATCACCCTGCCCTTATTTCCTGCCCCCCTACTGTCCAACCAATCTTCTATGCTAGAAGACCATCGTTCCCAGAAACAATGATTGAAGAGTCTGCCAGAAACTCGCCTCCCCTCTGTCATCCTCCCCAAAATCTAAATTCCAAGAATGAACCCTTCCTGAACTATAGCCTTCACCGCGGATAACAACATTACTTGTCTTACACATAAAAAGATTCACCCATGTGTGATAAGGGAACTGAGGATACAGACGCATGTGCATTAAATCCTGTCATACAGATGCAATTCCAATGTCAGCTAAGCACATGAAAATGCAAATCATTCTAAAATAAAGAACAACAACATTTGGGTTTTTAACAATCATTTAACTTGCTGTGTGTATTTTTCCATTTTAGTGTGCCTTTATTTCAATGGAAGTGCATTGTAAGAGACATTTCCACATGTGGTTGGCTTATGATGATGACTTTTTGTCTTAGAATCATAATTTAAAAAAAAAAAACAGATTGATCACACTTGTAAATCCATATAACCATATTAGATGTATACATAATTGAAGTGGTTAATATCCATTTTTACTTGGGATACATAAAAAAGGGGATAAGTGCATGTTATGCCAACATTGTGTTCCCATTGTATAAGTAACTAGTTAGTCCTATTTTCCCATGATCAGTGGATACAGTTTGCACACCTCACTGTAAGAAGAACACTAAGCCACACTCGCTCCTCTTGTTTCAGCAGTGCCCTCTTCCACATAGAATGTAAGCTCTCTAATGAGCAAGGTCCTCCATACCCTTTGTTTTCATGTCTGCATTTATTTTGCCTGCCTTGTATGTCCTGTTTTATGTATGTCCTTGTTTTATGTATGTCCTGTTTTCCCCACTGTATGGCGCTGCGGAGCACTGTGGCATGTTACAAATCTATGATAATAATAGAAGAGTCTAAGAGAGCTCAGAGGTGGGCAACCTCATTAATAAAGGGAATTGAAAGGTAGAGAGGTTAATAAAGAGAGGTTAGAAAATCTTAGATCCATGGTCAGTTGTATCTAAAATAAAGTTTATGTGACCAGGACCATACAGAAGCCATTAATGGAGGAAAGAAGAGGGGGAGGAGAAGCAATACAAGCCAAATACACCCATGTTTCTGGCTTACCCTGGATCTTCCCACCCTCTTAGAGACACTTCTCCATGAAACTCACTTGGTATTCTGCAGTCTTCCATGACCCCTTTCCCAGGATTCAATAGCCTTGAGTTTGTCTTATACCCATTAATGGGGGAAACAACATATCTATGTAGGCAACCGGCCAGCTCTTCAGACTTCCAACTGGAGATTCCCCCCAGTCCTTCAATTGAACAATAGGCGGCCAACGGCTGGTCTGCACGCACTTGTGAGCTGGTGCAGGACTCTCCGGCTTGTCCCTGGCGAACTCCTACTAGGCTCCTTTCTATCTAACTTTTTTTGTTTGTTTTTTTATGTTCTTATGCATGTATTCACCAGGCCAGTACCGCTCAGCTTCTCCAGCGATATTTTGTGATTTTTTTTTCACCATGATAATCCTATAGAAATCATACTTATCTTGATAAACACTTTGGTATTAAGGGGTGATTCCGGCGTTGGTTATTTTAAACCTGCCTCTCATTCCCGGACAATGTTTACGATGATGCTAATTGCGTAATTACGCTGCTTCCCACTGTTCACTGGAGCGGACGGTGCTTGGTTAAATGATTTGCGCCATCACAGCACCTCCACACCCACCTTGCAGACAGGTAAGCACCCTTGCGGGAGAAGTCTGTAGGGCCTCCTCCTAAATTAGGAGCCTCACAAACATCAAGGGGAGGAGGGAGACAACTATAAGTAACAGGAACAGGTTTTAAGAACAGTTCTAATATCGTTTTCATCCAAGAGGAATAAGGGGCTGGCTTTTATCGCCTTAATAAACGTCACCTGTCTGTGTCCTGATGTTTCCAGGACAGTCCTGTTTTTTACCACTGGTAATGTTATCTATGAATTCTTTGTATAAATCCAGATAGGGAAAATTAGTGGGAATCGGATGGCACTTGGGAAGACAGAGAATGAAATGTCACGTTACTGATCCTACATCCGCCTTCTATTTAAATATATAAATATAGATATATATTTTCATCAGAGCCGCTACTTCTCCAGACTGTTGTTTTATGTTTATATTTGTGTCTTGTAATGTAGACTATTCTACAAGCAATATTTACAATTTATGGAATTGCATAAAGCAGACGATGACGGCTGACACTACAGAGGTGTCATAAATATAAATCTGGAAATATGTGTCTGGAATTAGGAATAAAATAACACACATGTTGCTGGTTAATAATTGAAGAGGTTTATTCATGTGGCAGAATATTCTATGTGTATTTAGTGTTGTCGGATCGTCTATCTCTGGGTCCATGTCTAGGAGACATTGTGACTGCACAGATCTGTCCTGTAACCTGTCACTGCCAACAGCAGCTGCCTCCGGCGTAATCTCTCTCTAGACTTCATTTCACTCTATGCTGAGTGTCAGGGGACGGGAAACACAAACACAAGTCCCAGGTTTTGTGTTTAAGCCCAAAATTCGGCATCAGGCAATGACTTACTACTCTCCAAAGGATCTGATCCACCTATATATATATATAACACACGTCTACCTCAGTACTGTACAACCATCATCTACATCATTGAAACCACCTGGCTTGTATTGTAGGTCAAACCAGCTATGACCCGTTGAGGCATGGACTCCACATGATCTCTGAAGGTGTCCTGTGGTATCTGGCACCAAGACCTTAGCAGCAGATCCTATAAGTCCTGTAAGGCCACCTTCTTCTATTGATCAATGCTGCAGTTGTGGTGCTCTCTCACGTGACCATTGTAGGCACTTTTGGCGGTGGACAGAGGTCAACATGGGCTCTCTGACCGATCTCTGGTTACGCAGCCCCATACAGAGCAAGCTGCGATGTGTTGTGTGTTCTGAAGCCTTTCCATCATAGTCAGCATTAACTCTTTCAGCAATTTGTGCTACAGTAGCTCCTCTGTGGGATTGGACCAGACGGGCGCCTTCTCTATCCATCCGCATCAATGAGCCTTGGGGGCCCATGGACCTCTCACTGGTTCACCGGTTGTCCTTCTTTGGACCATTTTCTGTAGATACTAACCACTACATACCGGGAACACCACACAAGACCTATCGTTTTGGAGATGCTCTGACCCAGTCGTCTAGTCAGCACAATTTCGCTCTTGTCAATGTCGCTCAGATCCTCATGTTTGGCCATTTTTCCTGCTTCCAACACATCAATATATCTGCACCCACTGGCAAAGGGTATACAGTGAAATGTCTCAGGCACTCGCGCTTACTGTACTCCCACCCAGCTTGTCACCGCACCAATACCAATACCGCGGATGTGGAAAGTCTTTCACATTCAGGTAAATATCTCAACAAATAAGTATATGTTTATTTAACACAATGCACCAACAAGGCTATAGCACTTTTATAAAAAGGTTTACACAATCACAGTGTAGAAACACAACATAACCGGAAACAATACAGTCCACTGGATGGTCTCCTAAAGCCAATCCCGGGGCATCCCAGGGGTCCGATCCGATGTCTACAGGCTTTTCACCCTGCTATTGCCGGCAAGGCAATAGTCTGGATCAATTGTCACCCTGCCCCGTCATCTCCGACCTTCAAAGTTCTCAGCCGTGGTACTCAGTAGTGGAAACCTGAAACTCAACTGCGGTTAATATTCTGCCAGTCACAGTCTCCAGGCTTCGGGACCTTCCCTTATAATACTGGACAGTCCAGCGTTCCCCTTTTCTCCAACTAGTTCTGGCAGCCAAGTCTTTCAGAGGTCAAGCACCTCCAATCTTTAGGAGCTTCCAGTGTCTCCGGTCACTGCGCTTGGAACCCCACTCCTGTACCCATGGTGGCATATTAGGTACAGGGCAGGAGATCCCCTTTCTGACTCCCTGATTGTTGGCTCTTATCTCCTAGGCTCTGCCCATCTCTTGTCTCTACTCCTGGTGGCGGTGGATAAAGGGCTCCCACAGTATATCTTAACAATTACTGTTTATACAGTTACAGATGGTCCACCCTGGATGAACCCGTCAGATGCTTCCTACAGGTTTCTGGGCTGCCCGGTACTTCTGGTGGCGAGGCCTCTAGATGCAAGCTCACAGTATCTGCAGTGCTTGAGATAGTCTTTGTGCCACAGTTCATTCACTTTGGGAAACGAGGGACAGTGATGGAAGGGCAAATTAAACCTCTCATTTTGCCATGTATCCCGTCCACTCTTCAGTTCTCATTCCCCAATGGCTCAGATTGGCTCTAGATAGTCCTGTGGTACTGTCCAATAACCTGTTGGGGCTGCCTGAGGTGGTACAAGATCCAAAAGCCCCAATTCTGTCTCCACTGGGCAGTAGAAAGGGGTCTCTCAAAACATAGAAAAGCCGCCTAATGGCACAAACAAAAGCTGCCAAATGTCAGGGAATCTGGTGGGACTGCCCTGCACTCACCAATGTGCCCTGTGGCCAGCTCTCTGGTTAGGGTGTTTTCAAAATTTGGGACTCCTCACCATACTCTCCTTAAAGCCTAATACTCAGTGGTAGTCAGTATAACGATAGTGACTACACCGACTGTCAAGAGGCTGATATGATTACACCAAAGTTGTAATCCATGACAGGCTGATAGCAATGACAGGCACTTGAAACAGATCCGATGAAGGAACATCCCGTCAGGCTACAATGACGTCAGTTTGAAGTTTCCCACTGTCATTCCCTGTTAATTTAAGGAAGTGCCAGCTGTACATTGCTCTTTACAAAGCCTACAACATTGTACAGCCAGCGCTTCCTTAAATTACTACCTTAACAGCCCGACTGACATCATTGTAGCCTGCTGGGATGTTCCTTCACTGGAGTTGTTTTAAGTGTCCATGTTTTCAGCCTGTCGTGGAATACACCTTCCGTGTAATCATATCGGCCTCTTCACAGTCAGTTGTCTTAGTATCGTCATAAGGTACCCCACCCATACTCCCTACCTCAAATTCCCAATTTTTTGCTGACAAGCATCAGGAACATTTGGGGCCCCTGAATATCCGACAAGACTGTCAGTAATGCATCTTCAACCAGCTCTGAACTGCAGTACAACACATGTCCATCTCCAGGTTCCTCTGTCGGCTGGACTGCTAGTGTAGTAAAAGTAATCCTTTCTCAAAGACTTCCAACAGGGAAAACAATGTGGGGCTCTTCCCCTGTCCGCCATCTCTGGCTTAGAAAAATTTGGAAGTCCCTGGATGTCAGTAATACTGACAGAGACCCATCTGTAACCTCCACCACCGGTCGATCACTGTTGAAAGGGCAGCACCTGGAACTTCCGCTCCTCCAGCTGCTCAATCACCACCGGGGGAAGGCTCAGAGGAAGGTCTCAGCTAGCCGCCGGCCTCTCCTAGCAGAGCTAGCTGGGCAGCCGGGCGTGTGGCATCAGTGGTGGCACTAATCATAAGGGCAAGGGTGGATGGCAGTGGAACCCCCTTCATGGCAATCTCCAGCACAGCCATTATGTTTATTTCACCAGCTTCTTTGATGAGCTTCTGCAGGCGTTCCCTCTTGGCATCTGCTTGGCAGCACTGGTCCTGCCACATGGGGTCTAACTGCCCCCATTCTGCTGCTTCTTCCAGAGTCATCTCAAAGGATAAAACTATGAACATTAAATTCTGTGTTCAAATACTAAGAATTTGTCCGCTGCCATTTTGTACCATGGAACGAAGGCATAATGGGTCAAGACAGCTTGGGGTCCTGGTCTGTGGGTATCTAGGGGGAAGAGATTTGACGAGGTATAGGTAAACAACACGACTGGACAGGTTTGAGAGCTGAGGTTATACTTGGGATCCGTCATTGTCTATTAGTTTCCTGGTATGGCTGCAGAGTAGATTCCCATATCTTCTGAAATTTCTTTAACAAGTTATTTTGTGAAAGTATAATATATTCCATGCTAAATATAAAGCAGATATGGTTGAGAACGGACTGTCTACTCTTTTCCACTTACTTGCAATCTGGCATTTGGACGCACAACAGATTACAATATTAGCTCGATATATTCCTGTCTGTGGATTCTACAGGTATTCCTGAAGAGTGGTGATGAGGCCCTTGGGCTAATTATCTGTCTAAGGTATTGTTCCAAAAAGCTACTATGTTTGGACAGGTCCACCGCACATGGAAAAAAGCCCAAAACTGTCCACAGTGGGACATACGTCAGTTTGTGTACTGTATATTGTGTGAAACCGCTCTGCCTATGCCCAGACAGTGGTGGCACACACAAGCTGTGTCTGGAGAGGTGGGACGGAGGAAGGAAGGGGCACACGCAGGCCGAGTACTGTACAGTGAGGGCGTGTTCATTGGAATGTGACTCACACAGCCCTGCAGAAACACTCATACGCCTGTTATAGGCCGTTAATGACATGTCGTAAACCAGACGCGTATGCCACTGATGCAGAGCTGGATGTGAGATGTTTACAGCCCTGCACATGGATGGAAACACACTCATTTTCCTGCTCTTTATATATTTTAGTTACTCCCCAATATCTCAGACACAGATCAGTCACATTTGCATAGATGCGAAGGAATCGCTCTGCGCCGCAGTACTGATGTTTTTATATTTTGTAAGAATCTTCTTACCCCAAGTCTCTTCATGATCCCCAAGTGCAGCAGAGGCTGGGGAGAAATTGTCCCTGTTTCATGGTGAGATTATCATCATCATCATCATCATCATCATCAACATTTATTTATATAGCGCCAGCAAATTCCGTAGCGCTTTACAATTGGGAACAAACATAAATAAGACAATACTGGGTAATACATACAGACAGAGAGGTAAGAGAACCCTGCTCACAAGCTTACAATCTATAGGACAATGGGAGTTAGAAACACAAGGGCACGTGCTACATCATATTCTACACTGGACCAGCCAGACTGCAAAGGTAAAAGTACTGAGTGGACTGTGTGTGTTGCAATGTTGGTCAGAGGGTTGTTGTCTTGTGTGAGCTGTGTAGAGGGTGGTAATAGGGTAACCTAGGGAGATTAAGATGGTGGTTGAGGAATATCATAAGTTTGTCTGAAGAGGTGGGTTTTCAGAGAACGCTTGAAGGTTTGAAGACTAGAGGAAAGTCTTACTGTGCGAGGGAGGGAATTCCACAAAGTGGGTGCAGCCCGAAAAAAGTCCTGTAACCGAGAATGGGAGGATGTGATGAGAATGGAAGAGAGACGTAGATCTTGTAGAACGGAGATGTCGAGTAGGGAGATATTTTGAGACAAGAGAGGAGATGTATGTCAGTGCAATTTTGTTGATGGCCTTGTATGTTAGTAGAAGAATTTTATATTGGATTCGTTGAAATACAGGCAACCAATGTAGAGACTGACAGAGTGGCTCAGCAGAGGAAGAACGGTTTGCAAGGAAAATCAATCTAGCCGCTGCGTGCAAGATAGATTGTAGGGGTTCAAGTCTGACTTTGGGAAGACCAGTAAGGAGGGAATTGCAATAGTCGATGCGGGAGATGATGAGTACATGAATTAATGTTTTTGCGGTGTCTTGTGTCAGATATGTGCGTATTCTGGAAATGTTCTTTAGATGTATGTAACATGATTTAGATATAGAGTTGATGTGGGGAGTAAATGATAGTTGTGAATCAAGGATTACACCTAGGCAACGAGCTTGCGGGGTGGGATTTATGGTCATGTTTTCAACAGAAATAGAAATGTCAGACAGGAACCTTCTGTTTTTGGGTGGGAATATTATTAATTCAGTTTTTGAAAGATTGAGTTTGAGTTGGCGAGAAGACATCCAAGATGAAATGGCAGAAAGACAGTCAGTAACGCGAGACAACACAGATGATGAAAGACCAGGAGAGGATAGATAGATTTGTGTATCATCCACATAGAGATGATACTGAAATCCAAAGGAGCTTATTAGTTTTCCAAGAGAAGCGGTATAGATAGAGAACAGCAGAGGACCTAGGACTGAGCCTTGTGGTCTCCAACTGATAAAGGAAGCGGAGCAGAGGTGGATCCAGAGAAATTAACACTGAAAGAGCGAATAGATAGATAGGATGAGAACCAGGATAGGACAGTGCCTTCAAGACCTAGGGATTGTAGCGTTTGTATGAGGAGAGAGTGGTCAACAGTGTCAAATGCAGCCGAGAGATCCAGGAGAACTAGAAGAGAGTAATGTTTTTTTCTTTTTGCTGTGATCAAATCATTGACAACCTTGGTCAGCGCAGTCTCTGTGGAGTGTTGAGAGCGAAAGCCTGACTGAAGAGGATCCAATAGGTTGTTTGCTGTAAGAAAGTGTGTGAGGCGAGTGTAGGCAATTCTCTCGATAAGCTTGGAGGGGCATGGGAGCTGGGAGATGGGGCGGTAATTTACGAGAGAGTTTGGGTCAGAATTTAGTTTTTTTAAAATGGAAGTAATCACTGCATGCTTGAATAGTGATGGAAAAATACCAGTAGAAAGAGATAGATACAGATTTTAGTTAGAGGGGGAATGAGCACAGGAGACAGGGGCCTACTAGTTTGTGAGGCAATGGGATCAAGAGGACAGGAGGTAGAGTAGGAAGATGAGAAGAGAGTAGAAACTTCCTCTTCATTTGTGGGATCAAATGAAGAGATGGTGTCAGAGGGTGCTACAAAGGAATTGAGCTGATTGCTTGTCAAGGGAGATGATACCATTCCAAGTCTGTATACCAAAAGGAAGAGAAAAAGGCAGGTGACTGAGGGGCACTCAGAACAATGGATGAGTGTAATTAATTAAATAAAATTCAATTTTATTGATATGCATTAAAATTTATTTGATAATTCATCCTATACCCAAAAGCTGACGAAATATTAAAACCAAAAACAAAAACAAAAATGGATAAAATTGCAGATCCACTGCAAACTTAGCTCGGTGGTCCTATATTAATTAATAGGCTCTAAATAGAGAGTATCGCTAATGTAGGTTAATATATAAATGTATTGGTAACAAGGAAAATGGTATATAAGTTTCCTTTCTAAGGGTTCCTAGTAGCAATTAAATCTCCTATATTGTCTCCAGTGATACATTATGTCTCTAACAAGATGTCTGTGTAATTGAGAGAAACCCCTAGTGGTGACTTATAAATAGTTATCTAATGTTTGATACAAGCTATAGGGTTAATATATCTCTGAGAGAGTGTGATATATGAACATTGAATCAATTCAAGGAGTTGCGTGGACACCCTGATATGAGAATGCTAAATTAACCAAAATAAGTCTCCCTAAATACCCTCTATTTCTGAGAGGAGAAATCCCTAAATCATGGGGTAGGGGAGATGGTCAAAGCGTTTCCTACTAAATTAGCGTATAGACACACAGAGCTAAGAAACGCCAACACGCGTTTCGCTTATCAGCTTTATCACACTCTCTCAGAGATATAATAACCCTATAGCTTGTATCAAACATTAGATAACTATTTATAAGTCACCACTAGGGGTTTCTCTCAATTACACAGACATCTTGTTAGAGACATAATGTATCACTGGAGACAATATAGGAGATTTAATTGCTACTAGGGAACCCTTAGAAAGGAAACTTATATACCATTTTCCTTGTTACCAATACATTTATATATTAACCTACATTAGCGATACTCTCTATTTAGAGCCTATTAATTAATATAGGACCACCGAGCTAAGTTTGCAGTGGATCTGCAATTTTATCCATTTTTGTTTTTGGTTTTAATATTTCGCCAGCTTTTGGGTATAGGATGAATTATCAAATAAATTTTAATGCATAGCAATAAAATTGAATTTTATTTAATTAATTACACTCATCCATTGTTCTGAGTGCCCCTCAGTCACCTGCCTTTTTCTCTTCCTTTTGGTATACATTGTATTTCAGGTGTATGGGTGCACCGTTCAGGATGTTCTTTGCTATATTACAAACATCCTGTTTTTGACAGGCTACAATATTGAGAGCTTATCAATAGACCTTGGTGTGAGATTTACCTAGTGTGGATACTTTTTTCCTTCTATAAACCATTCCAAGTCTGATCTTATCAATTTTGTTCTTGAAATAGGAAGCAAGATCCTGGGCACTGATGGTAGTCAGAGGATTGGTGTTGGAGGATTGAGAAGAGATTTAAATGTGTTAAAATGTGTTAAAAAGGCGTTTGGGGTTAGAAGCCTGAGCATAGATGATATATTGGAAGTATGTTTGTTTAGCAGTGTCCAGAACATTTCTATAGGAGTGGTAGATACCAAGTCCTTTGTGTCTGGGGTCAATTTAACCTGTTATTATTAGACAAATACGTACACAGTTGGCCAAAAATTAGGCACTTTTTTCAAGTAACTCACAATTTCCTCTACAAGGTGACATTTAATAACAGTATTTGGTCTTCAAATTCTTTCTCTGTTAATATTACAGAACCTTTGGTTTTGATTAGGAATGTGATACTGTATATTCTTTCCAATCAGAAAGTGAAGACATGACATTGATAAAACGACTGACACCCTATATGTAATATTCGGTAGCACGACCTTTAGTCCGCTGCCTGTAGTCATGGAGGAGCTTCCGGCACCTCTCTACCGGCTGTCTGCTCCACTCTTCTTGTGCAGACAGCTCCAGTTCTCCCAGACATGAAGGTGACGTCTCCCAACTGCTGTTCTCAGATCTCTCCCCAGCTGATCTATGGACTCATTGCTGTCACTTCAGAACAGTCCAGCATCTTGTCTTGAACCATTCCTTTGGGGTCATCGTCCTGGTGGAAGGCCCACGACCTTCGACGGAGACCCAACTCTCTGACACTTGGTTCAACATTTGAGCTCCAGAATGGCCTAGTAATCTCATGATGCCAGACTCACATTCAAGATACAGCAACCCCAAATCATTACTGAACCTCCTCCATGTCTGACTATAAGGACAGTGTTCTCTTCATGATGATTTCTGTATATATAGTGATAATGTGCTTAGTGAGGTTTCTTCTGTTCACAGGACATTCTCCCAGAAGGGTTTTGGCTGCAGTTGATCCTTTGTTTCTCTCTCACCAGAGTGTCCCTCCGGCACTCCTTCCATATAACCACCTTTCACTGACTCTGTGAAGTTGTTGTACCGGGAGTCTGATCGGCAGGTGATCCAGGAGCTTCCTCCACCATTAGATCCTGTGCTGCAAACATTGACCAAGATGTCTATTTCCCGGGAGGTTGGCTGCAGTGCCAGGGGCCTTACACATCCTAAAAACATTACGTGCGGTGGAAACAGGAACATCAAGGTCTCTGGAGATAGATTTGTAGCCTTGAGGTTGTCCATGTTTGTCTACAATCTTCTGTCTGACGTCCTCCGACAATTCGCTGTCTTCCTTTCCTCCATTGCAGTGCACACAGTGACACAGAACAGGAGAATCCTTTTCTCTATTGATGCTTGATAAAGAGTGGTTTTTATATTTTTAATTATTTCTAACTACTTCTAAAGGTGCCGTAGATTGTAAGCTTGCGGCCACGGCCTTCTTACCTCTCTGTATTACCCAGTATTTATTACGGTATTTGTTCCCAATTGTAAAGCGCTGCGGTATATGCTGGCGCTATATAAATAAATGATGATGAAAGTTACATTAATTTTATCCAACCCATGTAAGGATTTCTGTGTGGAATAAGCTGTGGACTTAGTAAATGTTTCTACTTTTTGCACTTTATTCTGCTGTAAACCAAATAAATACATATGTAAAAATATTATTTTAATTGAAACAATTTTCTGGAAAAAATGGTGCATTATTAAAAACTAAGAGGGTGCCGATATTCTTGCAAACGATTGTGTATCACATTTATTGTCCCGTATACCAGACTGCGCTTGTTCGATTACTAACACCTCCGGAACTTTTATAAAAGTGTCAGTAAAATAGGTGGAAAAACTATTCCCGGGGCCCTCAGCGTTCTCTGGGGTAATTGTACACCCCATTAAATACAACTATTTACCTGTTTAATAATGCAAAATGTGGACTGGTCTTTTTAGAGTGAAGTCACCTTGGAAGGAACTTTTTGTCCTGAAGAGCTTACGCTCTTTGTGTAAAACATTTCAGAAGAACACTGGGAATGGGGACAGGTACAAGTGTCACATGTCATCATGAGCGCAGATTAAACACATCAATCGACGGACCATTTCATCAGAACACAGACTTTGGGAAGTTAAATATAAATAAACTTTGCAATTATCTTATTTTTAAATAATAATGTAAAAAAAACAATCTTGCACTTTATATTTTGATTGCAATGATCTAGTTTATGTTTTGACTTATGGAACTTCCAAGCAATATTCATTGTTGATTATTTAGAACCAGACAAACATTGTTATATGTATTATTTTATAGTGTTCCCTGTGGTTACACCTTTCCAGTATTACTTCCAGGGTATTACAGCTGGGCTTTCCAAATGAGCTTGCAATCTAAGAGCTGGTGCCGCAGCCTATGTGTTATTGATCTCTCTAACGGTCTCTCTGTCGTTCCCCTGAGGCCATCATCTGCTTTACACAGACTCTCCCTATCCAATTAGCATCTGATTCCATCCGGCTAATAAGGTTTGTATCGTATTTGCAATATTTTTGGGTTTGCAACAAGAAATTGCATTGGCTAATATGACACAGAAATGTTCTGCCACTAATGAAAATTAACATCAGAGATGTAGAGATATAATTTGCTAATATGGGTGTTAATGAAAACCTTGTCTGCGTCCAGCGTCTCCCTGTCACTGGGCCGAGTTCGGAGTATGTACACATATTGTATACGTTGTGTACCTGACAATACAGCACCCTCCCAACGGGACCTGTCTATATTAATGCAGCGCTGGATCCATACTGCACACTGCTTATTTTATATATATATTATATCTCTTATCAGAATTAAACACAGTTTTTGGGACCTTTTACATCTATATTTGTGAGTACTGAGCAGTCGTCCTTCTATACAGAATACTAATAGGCAAATAAATGTCTCTTTCTAGAGGATTCTGAAACTTTCTTTAAACATAGAGTAATTGTATCATTATCAGCCACTTATTTCAAGGGCTATAAATGTAGACACAAATTGCATAACAACTTGTAAACTCTTCCAGGATTAGCTGACATATAACACTGCTAAAAGAAACACTTTCAATGAAGACAATTAAATTTGTTCATTTTGGAGGTAAATAAAGAATATTTTAATTCATTTTCAAAAAAGGTTTTTAAATATGTCAGTAATTAAAGCAAAACCTGTTTTATTAAGTACATTTCTAAACGGACTTTACAGTTGGTAGTATATTAATTACTTGTTTATAAATCCTATGTTGAAGAAACAATTGTTAAAATATATGAACATAGCAAAGTAATGGTCCATGTGTGAGTTCAAATCATTGTACCATGGAGTCAGCATACACAGAGGATATATACTGAGAACTAGATTTATCATACACAATGAGAGAAGCAGTACTGTGCATCTGTCCACACATACAACATAGTGACAGTCACTGAGAATTGCACCCAGTATACGTAGTCCACACATACAGAATAAGGATAAATACTGAGAATTGCACCCAGTATACGTAGTCCACACATACAGAATAAGGATAAATACTGAGAATTACACCCAGTATACAGTAGTCCACACATACAGAATAAGGATAAATACTGAGAATTACACCCAGTATACGTAGTCCACACATACAGAATAAGGATAAATACTGAGAATTGCACCCAGTATACGTAGTCCACACATACAGAATAAGGATAAATACTGAGAATTGCACCCAGTATACACAGCAACAGAAGTGGCACTGTGCGCTGTACATACCTATTGTAGCCGGGTTAGGGGATCTCCTGGTAGATGGTAGTGTTCAGCAGCCGAGAGATCACACAAGGCCAAGGATTTGGATACAACTGACTTTAGCCAGTTTTATTAAGCAGAATTAACCCCTTGTCTGTCCGGCACTAACTAGACACAAGTCGCTCCTGACTCGCACACTAAATAAACACAGTAGAAGTTCCAGTACATATATTTACTAATAACAAATATCTTATGAAGACTCTGCAGCCCCTTCCCCCAGGCAGAGCAGTGAGGGTCTAATCAGCCTCAGGCTGGAGGCCTAATAAACCCTAAATGGGGTCTAATGGATGGAGCCCACCCTCTCTCTCCATCCATAACCCCAGGAACCTTTTGCCAGCTCTTACCAAAGACCTGAAAGTCCTTAGCCAGTAGTTTAGACAAATATTTTCCTGAGGGATTTTAAAACCTGTAGATCAGAAACCTGGGACACAAATACCTGCTCCATACACTACCCAGTGTTATGTCACAGTTTATGGAGGACAGGACACATGGCTCTGTCTATAGTCACATCGTATATCACCTGCTGTGTCTGGCAGCCACCTCCCGGCCGCTGGATACAGGCAGATGACAAGTGGAGACCGGAGGGTGTTTGAAACTAAAGTTCTTCACCAACTGACTTTGTTTTCTGACTTTGTGTTTTGCTTCGGGTGTAAATATTCTTCAATCCATAGATTGATCCATACATTGGACGTCACCTTGTCACAGTGTGTTGTGATGCAGATATAACCTGTGAGGACAGGTTTAGAGTCGGGAGGGGGGGGGGGGAGTGTCCAAGCTCAACTCTAAACCACAGTGTGAAAATAAAGCTGCTCAGTATATTCCCTGCACGTGTTCCACCCACTGCATCCCTTGTCCAGGGGTAAACTTACCCCCCTAGCTGGATGTACTTCTACCTCTACATTGTATGTACTAGATTGGTTATATGTCACTTGGATAATGTGGACATTAGCCAGACACATATCATCCAATAAAAGAAGCTCTGAGGGAGTTTAGTAGGTTTTATCCATTGCATGTGATCTGTAGCCTGAGGGAGAATTAAGGCTCAATGTTACACACATACACAGTTCTGATACATGTTCTCCCCATGTTTGCGTGGGTTTCCTCCAGGTGCTCCGGTTTCCTTCCACAATCCGAAAACATATTGGTAGGTTAATTGGCTGCTATCAAATTGACCCTAGTCTCTCTGTGTGTGTGTTAGGGGATTTAGACTGTAAGCTCCAATGGGGCAGGGACTGATGTGAGTGAGTTCTCTGTACAGCGCTGCGGAATTAGTGGTGCTATATAAATAGCTGATGATATAGATATATATATATATATATATATATATATATATATATACACATATACACACTAATACATTATATATATATATATATATATATATATATATATATATATATATATATATATATATATATATACACATATACACACTAATACATTATATATATATACATATACATATACACACTAATACAATACAATATATATATATACATACACACAATCCTTCCCTGGCGCTGTGTCCTGCACCCACTATCACAGTCTTCCTAACAGTCATATCTGGTAAAATCCTTAAATGTCACTTCTTTCATATAGCACAATTTACTCACAATTACATAAAGTACAATATACCACTATAATATACAGATATATACAATGGGTTCTGTACATTCCGGTAATCAGTGATCTGTATTTGGTCCCTATATACAGCGCAGGATACATGCTGTAGCTCCTCCTCTGGTCACTCCCCCTAGCGGGCGAGGGACCAGGGCTGTATTAAGGGTTCAGGCCACTCTAGACTAATACGCCCATAACGCCCCCTCACCGTCCACGACGGGCTACAGCTGAAAACTCACTCCTCTTTAATGTGAAATCCGGCTAGTTGTTTTTACCAACCGTTAGTAATTTTACTGACGTGTACAGACGTGGAGAAGTGCGATACGTCACAGCGGTAATCTTTGTACAACGCACTAGAGCCCTGCGCTATGTGAGAGCGTATTATCTCCAGCATCGCATTAGTGGTCTCTCAGATGTACAGAGTAACCCTCCGGCCCCCTCCTCGATCTCAGATGCAGGAAAGAGTTCTCGTGGCAGATTGTTGTCTAATTAGTTTATAGGGAGAAAAAACCTAATTGAATTAAGTTGCTCTATTCTTTACAGCTCCAGCAGCAGCGGCTGACAGTTGGGGCCCTCATTCAGCAGACAGGACCCATCTCCGTGATCTAATTAACTTGTTTAGCAACCTGCTCCAAAGAGAGCGACCAGCTCCTCACCGGCAGCTGGAGAGAGACCTCTGCGGGGTGACACACTGATCCGGCGGGTCACCTGACCTCCTTTATCCCTGGCTGCTGAGCGGACATTAACCCTTCCACCGCCGCAGCCACGCTTGGCCATCATCATCATCATCATCGTTATCATCATTATCATTTATTTATATAGCGCCAGGAAATTCCGTAGCGCTGTACAATCGGCCACCCCTAGAAGTCTGGTATATTACAATTATTACAATGATAAAACACATTAGGGATATTTATGGTAGGAAGAGAGGTACTGAGAGGCTTGTTTACCTATCCAGGTTGATAAGGGTGACGTACTGCACCAGAGCCCCCCGTTTTGGTAAATTGAATGTGCGCCATGGCCCGGTGCGAGAGTAGAAACGGAACGTTCGGTTCCGCTGCTATAACAATAAAATAATATGTTAAAAAAAGCTTTTCTACATATGGATATAGCAGTAGTTAATAACATTATCTACTGTCCTCTCCCTCCCACAGAAAATAATATTTATTTTCTGCACTGAGAAATTATTTTAAATACATATTTCAATAATATACAGAATGTTTTTCTAGTATCTGTTGGCACCAGGCTGAGACGGCACCAACAGAGCGATTAGTGCGGTAATGCTACGTAGGCTTCCCTAAGTAATAGCTCTCTGCAGCGATACTGATGGTGCTATCACCGGCTATAACGGGGATCACCGTTACCCATTAATTATATAGTGTGAAGGGAAATCTAGCCCCAATACCAGAGCAAACACTATTTTTGCCCTTTGATAAATTGGACCCTAAATCTCAGATCAAAGACACAATTATTTCCACTATAACGCGTGATTATATAGCGCCACTAATTCCATAGCGCTGTACAGCGAACTCACTCACATCAGTCCCTGCCACAATAGAGCTTACAGTCTAAATCCCCTAATTTACACACACACACAGACATGGAGGGAGACTAAGGTCAATTTAATAGCAGCCAATTAACCTACCAGCATGTTTTTGGAGCGTGGGAGGAAACCGGAGCACCCGGAGGAAACCCACGAAAACACGGGGACAACATACAAACTCCTCACAGATAAGGCCATGGTCGGAAATTGAACTCATGACCCCAGTGCTGTGAGGCAGAAGTGCTAACGACTGAGCCACTATGCTGCCCACAATCTACCTATCTATCCCATATCTATCTATCTATCTATCTATCTATCTATCTATCTATCTATCTCATATCTATCTATCTATCTATCTCATATCTATCTATCTATCTATCTATCTATCTATCTATCATCTATCTATCTTATATCAATCTATCTATCTATCTATCTCATATCTATCTATCTATCTATCTATCTATCTATCTATCTATCTATCTATCTATCTATCT
>NC_134403.1:6577724-6587724 GCF_038048845.1 Mixophyes fleayi
TCATCTATCTATCTATCTATCTATCTATCTATCTCATATCTATCTATCTATCTATCTATCTATCTATCTATCTATCTATCTCATATCTATCTATCTCATATCTATCTATCTATCTATCTATCTATCTATCTATCTATCTATCTATCTATCTATCTCATATCTATCTATCTATCTATCTATCTATCTATCATCTATCTATCTATCTATCTCATATCTATCTATCTATCTATCTATCTATCTCATATCTATCTATCTATCTATCTATCTCATATCTATCTATCTATCTATCTATCTATGTATCTATCTATCTATCTATCTATCTCATATCTATCTATCTATTTATCTATCTATCTCATATCTATCTATCCATCTATCTATCTATCTCATATCTATCTATCTATCTATCTATCTATCTATCTCATATCTATCTATCTCATATCTATCTATCTATCTATCTCATATCTATCTATCTATCTATCATCTATCTATCTATCATCTATCTATCTATCTTCTATCTATCTATCTATCTATCTATCTATCTATCTATCTATCTATCTCATATCTATCTATCTCATATCTATCTATCTATCTCATATCTATCTATCTATCTATCTATCTATCTATCTATCTATCTATCTCATATCTATCTATCTATCTATCTATCTATCTATCTCATATCTATCTATCTATCTATCTATCTCATATCTATCTATCTATCTATCTATCTATCTATCTATCTATCTATCTATCTATCTATCTATCTATCTATCTATCTCGTGTGACTTGACACAAGCAGTGGAAAAGAACATTTCTCTCTATACAAAGGGCTGATTACTGTGTGAGATTATCTCCTGCACATGAAACAAGTCTGACAATGAAAAAAGCAACTTCTGTAGCAATTAGACTTTTAAATCCATTTTAGTGAAAGTGTTTATCTTCTAAAGTGGTTTAATCCTGAGAATTCCCCCTGTGATGTGGCTGAATGGTCAGGTTTCAGGGCCGCTCAGTGGGGTTTTAACGAGACTTCTTTACATTCATGGCAGTCTGGGTAAATAGACCCCCCCCCCCCCCCCCCGAGGGCTTGATGTGGGGGGGGGGGGGGTTCGTAGACACACTGAGCAGCAGAACATCTTCTCTGTGGACCGTCCTGGGGTTACTATATGAACTCTCTAAAGTCACCTCAGTGGTCAAACTGCAGATAGACCGGAGGTGCGACCCACGGATCTACAGCTTGTGTGGAACCACAAGTACCTGCAAACCCTGACAACGGCAGTGATAAGTATGGCAGGATCTGCTGAGACTTGTAGTTCCCACTTCCCAACCACAGCTTGCTTCTGTCCGGCATAGACAGACACATGAAAACTATATTTTATTCAACTTTCATCTCAGTTGCTATTTCCTGTCTATTGTCACAGACACCTGGCTGTCCTGTGACCACTAATTACCTGATATTTACCCATTATCCTGTATATAGAACGATGAGTGTAATTAGTGCAAAATGAATGAAAATCACAGTGTTAGATGTTACTTGTATAAAATCATCTATGATTAGGTTTTTCACAGCACATATTACTATCATCTTACACTATTTTAAATCTGCACTGTGATGTGACAACGTTCAGAAGGGCGAGGTAACTTCAGAGCCCCTCAAAAGAAGAAAGACCCCTCTACCCGGACCCTTGAGACCAAAACGTCCCTTAGGGGTAAGGGAATGGAAGGTTTTTAGGGCGGTGGGTTCTGCAGGACCCCCCCCCCCCTCCCCCCTAGATCATCGGGGTATTGGAAAGTTGTAAAAATGTGCTAAAGTGGCTTAAAAATGATATGACAGACACCCCCGTGTCACATTCTGGGGGTATGTCCTGACCCAGGTTATCTCCGAAGCCCCGAGGAGGACCAGGGGAGCTACGTAAGGGGTGAAGATCACCCCTTAATAAGACCCTAGCGATATATTGCTATAAATCACGGTTTATATAGATAGACACAGAATATCTTGCTCACTTTACACACAAATACAACCTGCTTTTCACTTAGTGTAACATAGTTTCAGTGACTTTAGTACAAGTTTACAGTTTGAATATATTAGAACATTTAGTGGTCAGATGACTATACGCTGTCGTTCGGCTCCCATGTCTCTGTGATAGGACTTAGACTCCGGTACTGCCGCATTCTACCCCCTGTCTGCACCGCAGCACACGTTTCATCTCTTATTATTTATTTCACATCAGTGATTTATTTCTCTCATATAAAACAAAACATTTCCTCCCCACAATCTGTCATTATTCTTCTGTATTTGCAAATCAAAGTAATGTATCTCCCAGTCTGTGTAAAGTGATTCTTTCATCATAAAATAACTTCCAGATAAGATTGTAACCTAGAAATCAGTGGAAACAGTTTTAGATGTTTTAGATGTAGCCTCTAATTAACACATTTGGGCCAGGTACAGACTGGGACGTGACTGACGACAGACTCACCTTACTAACATACAAAACCCTTTTATTGTATGTCACAAATGTAATTTCTAAGGAGCATCATTTAAACGTGAATAACCGACTAATACAGAAGGAGCAACTTCCCGACGTGTGCAACAAAATAAATAAATCTTTGCTCTACGCGCTCTGCAAATCCTTATCTGTGGCCGAGCGTCTGCAGAACATTCGCAAACCTCCAATTGCAAACAGTTCACTAGTTCGGGTGTCATCATCATCATCATCATCATCATCATCACCTGCTACTGATACCGCCCCCCCCGACCTCCCGCAAACAAGCCGTATCTGCGACTACGCCCCAGTCTGAATCTAATTTTACTTACACCCCCATGTTGTACACCGCCTACGTTAACACACCCCTTCCCTCCCCCGTCACGCCGCTTCAGGCATAAGCAGGAATAAGTGCCAAAAAGTCGCAGGTCTGAATATCCGCAATTGTGAGCGTCACTTTCTGAGCTTGCACAGTGCGCAGTAAACAACTATAAGCGATGCAAACAGGTACCTGTCTCTCTCTGAATCAGACCCTGTGTATAAATACTAACTAAAAATTATTCATCCTTATTCACCAGCGGCTATAAGATCGTCTTTCACTAACAATTAGACTCCGGTCACCGTATCTTTTCTGTACTCATCAATGTGACTGACCTCCGCTATCTGCAGAACTCACATCTGGATTTAGAAGACATCCGGGCTGATTTGTTTGCTATGTGGAAAGCGACAGGTTAGAGTGATTCTACCGTTCCACGTAATGCTATAACCTGAAGAATAGATCTTTCCTTATTTCTGTTGTAATCACTGATTACAGATTCTGAATGGGGATTATTTGCAGATTTCCAGTGAACTGATGTGAGCTGTTGTACTGACATTATGTGTGTCAGGGGGCCTCAACTCTGACCAACTCTGCTAAATGAGAGGCCCCAGGATTACTACTAAATACTGTGGCAGAATATCGCACCGTAACAACACAGAATATCGCACAGTAACAACACAGAATATCGCACAGTAACAACACAGAATATCGCACAGTAACAACACAGAATATCGCACCGTAACAACACAGAATATCGCACAGTAACAACACAGAATATCGCACAGTAACAACACAGAATATCGCACAGTAACAACACAGAATATCGCACAGTAACAACACAGAACATCGCACAGTAACAACACAGAACATCGCACAGTAACAACACAGAATATCGCACAGTAACAACACAGAATATCGCACAGTAACAACACAGAACATCGCACAGTAACAACACAGAATATCGCACAGTAACAACACAGAATATCGCACAGTAACAACACAGAATATCGCACAGTAACAACACAGAATATCGCACAGTAACAACACAGAATATCGCACAGTAACTACACAGAACATCGCACAGTAACAACACAGAACATCGCACAGTAACAACACAGAATATCGCACAGTAACTACACAGAACATCGCACAGTAACAACACAGAACATCGCACAGTAACAACACAGAACATCGCACAGTAACAACACAGAACATCGCACAGTAACAACTAGAGATGGGCGGGTCCGGTTCTCCGAGAACCGAACCCACCCGAACTTTGGGTATCCGAGTACCGAGCTGAGCAGCTCGGTACTCTCCCGCCAATTCCGAATCCAAATCGAGGCCGAACGTCATTGTGACGTCGTCGGATCTCGGGACTCGGTTCTTGCGATACTTCAACTTTATAAATACACGCCTCCACAGCAATCCATCGCCATTTGACAGAGGGAGAGAGCAGGGTGTAGTCATAGGCTAATTAGAGCAGGGACAGAGAAAGAATACAATATTGTTCTTGCAATTGCTCTAACCAAAATCTCTAGTGCAGAGAGGAGGATAGAGGTTTATTATTTTTTCTTCATATTTGGCACTCCCCAGCGCTTTTGGGTTGTCCCCCATAATTGTGCATTAATATTTCTGGCTGTCAAAAGTCATATCTGTCAGCAGTATCTACTCAATAAATGTTAGCACTCCTCAGTGTTTTTGGGGTGTCCTCTCTAATTGTGCATTAATATTTCTGGCTGTCAAAAGTCATATCTGTCAGCAGTATCTACTCAATAATTTTAAGCACTCCTCAGTGTTTTTGGGGTGTCCTCTCTAATTGTGCATTAATATTTCTGGCTGTCAAAAGTCATATCTGTCAGCAGTATCTACTCAATAATTTTAAGCACTCCTCAGTGTTTTTGGGGTGTCCTCTCTAATTGTGCATTAATATTTCTGGCTGTCAAAAGTCATATCTGTCAGCAGTATCTACTCAATAAATTTTAGCACTCCTCTGTGTTTTTGGGGTGTCCTCCCTAATTGTGCATTAATATTTCTGGCTGTCAAAAGTCATATCTGTCAGCAGTATCTACTCAATAAATGTTAGCACTCCTCAGTGTTTTTGGGGTGTCCTCTCTAATTGTGCATTAATATTTCTGGCTGTCAAAAGTCATATCTGTCAGCAGTATCTACTCAATAATTTTAAGCACTCCTCAGTGTTTTTGGGGTGTCCTCTCTAATTGTGCATTAATATTTCTGGCTGTCAAAAGTCATATCTGTCAGCAGTATCTACTCAATAAATTTTAGCACTCCTCTGTGTTTTTGGGGTGTCCTCCCTAATTGTGCATTAATATTTCTGGCTGTCAAAAGTCATATCTGTCAGCAGTATCTACTCAATAAATGTTAGCACTCCTCAGTGTTTTTGGGGTGTCCTCTCTAATTGTGCATTAATATTTCTGGCTGTCAAAAGTCATATCTGTCAGCAGTATCTACTCAATAAATGTTAGCACTCCTCAGTGTTTTTGGGGTGTCCTCTCTAATTGTGCATTAATATTTCTGGCTGTCAAAAGTCATATCTGTCAGCAGTATCTACTCAATAAATGTTAGCACTCCTCAGTGTTTTTGGGGTGTCCTCTCTAATTGTGCATTAATATTTCTGGCTGTCAAAAGTCATATCTGTCAGCAGTATCTACTCAATAAATGTTAGCACTCCTCAGTGTTTTTGGGGTGTCCTCTCTAATTGTGCATTAATATTTCTGGCTGTCAAAAGTCATATCTGTCAGCAGTATCTACTCAATAAATGTTAGCACTCCTCAGTGTTTTTGGGGTGTCCTCTCTAATTGTGCATTAATATTTCTGGCTGTCAAAAGTCATATCTGTCAGCAGTATCTACTCAATAAATGTTAGCACTCCTCAGTGTTTTTGGGGTGTCCTCTCTAATTGTGCATTAATATTTCTGGCTGTCAAAAGTCATATCTGTCAGCAGTATCTACTCAATAAATGTTAGCACTCCTCAGTGTTTTTGGGGTGTCCTCTCTAATTGTGCATTAATATTTCTGGCTGTCAAAAGTCATATCTGTCAGCAGTATCTACTCAATAAATGTTAGCACTCCTCAGTGTTTTTGGGGTGTCCTCTCTAATTGTGCATTAATATTTCTGGCTGTCAAAAGTCATATCTGTCAGCAGTATCTACTCAATAAATGTTAGCACTCCTCAGTGTTTTTGGGGTGTCCTCTCTAATTGTGCATTAATATTTCTGGCTGTCAAAAGTCATATCTGTCAGCAGTATCTACTCAATAAATGTTAGCACTCCTCAGTGTTTTTGGGGTGTCCTCTCTAATTGTGCATTAATATTTCTGGCTGTCAAAAGTCATATCTGTCAGCAGTATCTACTCAATAAATGTTAGCACTCCTCAGTGTTTTTGGGGTGTCCTCTCTAATTGTGCATTAATATTTCTGGCTGTCAAAAGTCATATCTGTCAGCAGTATCTACTCAATAATTTTAAGCACTCCTCAGTGTTTTTGGGGTGTCCTCTCTAATTGTGCATTAATATTTCTGGCTGTCAAAAGTCATATCTGTCAGCAGTATCTACTCAATAATTTTAAGCACTCCTCAGTGTTTTTGGGGTGTCCTCTCTAATTGTGCATTAATATTTCTGGCTGTCAAAAGTCATATCTGTCAGCAGTATCTACTCAATAAATTTTAGCACTCCTCTGTGTTTTTGGGGTGTCCTCCCTAATTGTGCATTAATATTTCTGGCTGTCAAAAGTCATATCTGTCAGCAGTATCTACTCAATAAATGTTAGCACTCCTCAGTGTTTTTGGGGTGTCCTCTCTAATTGTGCATTAATATTTCTGGCTGTCAAAAGTCATTTCTGTCAGCAGTATCTACTAAATAATTTTTAGCACACCTCAGTGCTTTTGGGGTGTCCTCCCTAATTGTGCATTAATATTTCTGGCTGTCAAAAGTCATATCTGTCAGCAGTATCTACTAAATAATTTTTAGCACTCCTCAGTGCTTTTGGGGTGTCCTCCCTAATTGTGCATTAATATTTCTGGCTGTCAAAAGTCATATCTGTCAGCAGTATCTACTAAATAATTTTTAGCACTCCTCAGTGCTTTTGGGGTGTCCTCCCTAATTGTGCATTAATATTTCTGGCTGTCAAAAGTCATATCTGTCAGCAGTATCTACTAAATAATTTTTAGCACTCCTCAGTGCTTTTGGGGTGTCCTCCCTAATTGTGCATTAATATTTCTGGCTGTCAAAAGTCATATCTGTCAGCAGTATCTACTAAATAATTTTTAGCACTCCCCAGTGGTTTGCGCTCAGAATGGATTCAAAGCAGTCCACATATGATCTGAATGAGCAACCAGGTTCTGTCACCAGTCCTGATGTTAGTGTTCCCAGTACGTCATCTGGCCAAGGCGATGTCAAACAACAGAGTGTTTTCAAATTAGTGCAAAAAACAAAAACCAAAAAAAAATTTACTGTATTGAAGCGAAAAAGAAGTGTAACTGAGCAAAAGTTAAGTGACGATAAAAAAAAAATTGCAAGCATGCCATTCTACACACGCAGTGGCAAAGAGAGAATGAGGCCTTCACCTTTGGCTATTAGTGGCAGATCCCAAAAAGTTACCCAGCCTACAATTGGTGCACAACTACTGTTACGCGTCAAAGCCGAGCTGCAAGATAACAGTGAGGCATTACAGGAGAATATTTGCTCTGATTCACAAATGACAACAATCCCTGTGGAGAGTCCATCCAACAGTGGGATGTCTAATCGTGAGCATTCTGCTGATGTGTGCCTTAATAGCCCGAGTGTAGCCGGTGATACCCAAATTGAGGATGCCACTTTGGAATTAGAAGAGGATGAGGGGGAGATTTGTGTAGGCGACGAGGGCGCTAATGATGATGTTGATGATTATGATGCAGACAGATACCAAATTGCCTTTCTCAATTTCTATTTATATTCTAGATTATATAACGGCTGAATAGTTTTCTATTTTACTCCTAGTGGAGAGAGGATCTGATGCAGACAGATACCAAACTGCCTTTGTCCATTTCAATTTATATTGTACAGTATATAACGGCTGAATTTATTAGTATTTTATACAAGTGGAGGGGGGCCTAGAGAGACAGAAACCAAACTGGCTTTCTCCATGTCAATTAATATTGTACAGTCTATAACGGCTGGATTTTTTTGTATTTTATACAAGTGGAGGGGGGCCTAGAGAGACAGAAACCAAACTGTCTTTCTCCATGTCAATTAATATTGTACAGTCTATAATGGCTGAATTTTTTAGTATTTTATACAAGTGGAGGGGGGCCTAGAGAGACAGAAACCAAACTGGCTTTCTCCATGTCAATTAATATTGTACAGTCTATAATGGCTGAATTTTTTGGTATTTTATACAAGTGGAGGGGGGCCTTGAGAGACAGAAACCAAACTGGCTTTTTCCATTTCTTTACATATTTAACTATAAGTGTAGGGTGTAATATACATTCAAAGACGATGGCTGCATTGCCAATATGCATAGATGGAGAGGAAGACAATCTGTTTTGTGTGTAGAATAGGCCTACCAATGAAGAATTAAACTGTTTTTTTGGATGATTTATTACCTCAACAA
The DNA here is from genome assembly GCF_038048845.1 of Mixophyes fleayi. Taxonomy (NCBI): domain Eukaryota; kingdom Metazoa; phylum Chordata; class Amphibia; order Anura; family Limnodynastidae; genus Mixophyes; species Mixophyes fleayi. The sequence continues at coordinate 6,586,125 of NC_134403.1, forward strand.
TTAGATTACTTGTCTCTAAAACAGTTGGAGCACTAAATTGGGTTAATTTAGGCCCAAAAACATGGATTTTCCCAAAAAATAGCAAAACAAAACCAAACAAAACCAAAACCAAAACCAAAACACGCAATGGCAGTTTTGCAAAACCAAAACCAAAACCAAAACACGATGGTAATCCAGATCCAAAACCGAATCCAAAACCAAAACACGGGGGTCAGTGACCATCTCTAGTAACAACACACAATTCAACTCACACAAAGTGAATTTGATGCAATTTAATTGAGTCATTTGTTCCTGAATAAGAGCTGACGGAGCGGAGTCTGGACCAGGTGAGGTCAGGAGGACTCTCAGAGATGAGTATCTGCAGCTGCCGCACCTGCTCTGGTTATCACAGTTGTCTGGTTATCACAGTACAGTTGCAGATGTACAATCTCCCCCCAGGGGTTGCCTTTCTTACCTGCATTAGAGAGTAAACACAACCAAGGGGCAGACTCACAGGTCTCCATCCCTGCAGACATGAAGGGGCAGATTTATCAAACCTGTAAAAGGAGAGGTGGAGGTGTGTCCACCGCAGCCAATCAGGTTCCAGCTGCTATGTCCTACAATGTACTAGATAAATTATAGGTAGAATATGATTGGTTCAGTGTGTGACCTTCACTTTCCTTTTTACAAGGTTTGATAAATCTGCCCTGTAATGTGTTTTATTACCTCCACACTGTGGGGCAACTTTTTATGTTTTTCCACCTCCAGATACAACTGTAGTCATTTCTCAAAGACAGCCTAAGCCGGCGACACGCGGTGCCATCCGACCGCCCAACCCAAACGCACGGAATTGGACACGCGGAGGCTGTACGGTGATGGGGACCCGATAATCATACTGACAGGACAATACAGGTCACTCGCCGACTGTGTTACCAACATGCAGGGCCCTCTTAACAACATTATGGGCCCCTGGGCAAAGCAGTGCACCGGGGCCCCTATATATATATATACACGTAAAAAAAAAAAGTGATATATATATCACTTTTTTTACACACATACACATACTGGTCAGCCGTCAGCGTCCCTTGAAATAATTTAAAAAAAAAAAAACCCTTAACTTACCTTATTCTCCGATGCGATCCTCCTAACTCTTCTTCCAAGTCACTGCAGCGCGAAAACAACTTTAATCAGCAGGCAGCAAGGGACTTCTCCGTGCTGCGCTCCGCAATGGATGTCGGGCGGGTGTGATGACGTCACGCCCGACATGCACTGTGAGCACCGCACGGAGGAGGAGACCAGGGACGGTGCCGGATCGCCAGCTCACCGCATGGTTAGTATTTTCTATTTTTTTTTTGCAGGATTTTTTTTCTAGCGCTGCCTCTGACGGGCACCCTGGCCCGCAGCGCCCCCGGGCACCTGCCCATTGTGCCCAATGGAAGAGACAGCCCTGCCAACATGCCCAATAATGATCAGATTATTATCAGACCACACACACTGTCATATTGCACCAAATGCTTCAGAAGATAACGTCTGTTCCCCGTTTACTACATGTGGAGCGCCATGGAAAATACCCCCCCTTTAATCTCACCAAATCATCTGAATAATCAAGGACGCAAATATA
>NC_134403.1:6590224-6650974 GCF_038048845.1 Mixophyes fleayi
TTAAATGTAATGTTTCCTGAGATTAAGGGCAATGTGCGGCCATTGAGCAGGTCAGAGGGCCGCCCGTTATATATAATATATATATATATATATATATATATCATGATCAGCTATTTATATAGCGCCACTAATTCCACTGCACTGTACAGCAGCTCTCTCTCTGCTCTCCTGGTTGGGAATGTGTATTCCTGAGAGGAGGTTTCAGAGCAGTTATTATCCTGGGAGAGGTTCCATGATCTCACCCCATCCTATGTGCACATAATAAGCACTTTATACTATGTGTACACAGAGCAGAGACTGGACACATTCCAACACAGAAGGGGCTATCTGTGTCCTCCAAATCATGTGTACGTGACAGAAACTAGTCATGGTCCAGCATGGAAAGGGTTACTACTCCATCATCATCATCATCATCATCAGCTATTTATATAGCGCCACTAATTCCGCAGCGCTGTACAGAGAAGTCACTCACATCAGTCCCTGCCCCATTGGGGCTTACAGTCTAAATCCCCTAACATACACACACAGACTAGGGTCAATTTTGATAGCAGCCATTTAACCTACCAGTATGTTTTTGGAGTGTGGGAGGAAACCGGAGCACCCGGAGGAAACCCACGCAAACACAGGGAGAACTTACAAACTCCACACAGATAAGGCCATGGTTGGGAATCAAACTCATGACCCCAGTGCTTGTGAGGCAGAAGTGCTAACCACTGAGCCACTGTGCTGCCCATGTCCATGGTATGTATACATGAAGGGTTAAAGGCTGTACACTCCATGCTAAGAGCACACAGTAAGGGCAGCACAGAAGGGGTTAACTCTCCATACTAAGTGTCTAGACTTAGCGCTGGATCACTGAGCGAGGCTGCAGAACATTACTCAGACACAATATGACAAGGACAATATTGAGACAATAATATGATGTGTAACTCACAGTATCCGATATATCTAGATATCAGTATATAGCAGAGCAGTGTTTTGGAGTTTATCCACAGCTGCAATGGATAATGTGATGTGGTGCAATATATGCAGCAAATATCACAATACCCCCCAGTCACTGTAATACTCAGAGTAATATTAATGATACATATGGTGATCTCTCTGCTACAGCCAGAGCTGCTCCCTCTCCAGTAACAATCACTGATACTCTGTATGTATCACAGTCATCTGTATATAAGGGGACCCTGATGTCTGTGGAATAAACATTGAATAAATCCGTGTATTAATCACTGCAATCATTTGTGTGTTTTGTATTGTGATAGATTTGTGTCATTGCTGATTTATGGATAGAATAAAGGAATATATTAACCCATTAATGATAGATAGATAGATAGATAGATAAATATGCGATAGATAGATAGATAGATAGATAGATAGATAGATAGATAGATATGAGATAGATAGATAGATAGACTCTTATCATCATCATTTATTTATATAGCTCTAACATATTCCGTAGCGCATTACAATTGGAGACAAACACAGTAATTAACAAACTGGGTAACACAGACACAGAGATAAGGGGACCCTGCTCCTAACTTACAATCTATGGGATGAGCCTCATGTCCCAGTAACTAATGACACTTTTCTTGCAGAACACGGAGTATCTGGGACTGGAAGAGTTAATCCAGCATTGGGCTCTCTAACTACAAGTCCCAGCATGACCTGGCAGGGACTTGTAGTTCCCCAAGACCTGCAGGGCCAAGTGTACAGGTGCTTGTATCACTACAGGTGACATATTTAACTCTTTCCTGTGCAGAATGCTGCAGAATCCAGGGATAGTAACCACAGTCCCGACATTTCACGTCCCTGTGTACAATACACAGCACTGTCAATCTCTGTCACCTTGTGTCCATCTTGGAAGCAGTGAGGGGGGGGCTGTGATGTGAGCAGGAGGCTGATTGAATTAGTGAGGAGGCCACAGACACAATGAATGAAGGATCTGCTTTCAGGATGAGTTAATGGCCCCATTAACCAGTAAATGATCCCAGCAGTCCCGGACTCTGTCCCTTTAAATCTGCAGAACTTTCCGCTGATAATATTTATATCCCAATCACTGGATTAACCCTCACACTGCTGTAATTAATAGGACGGATTCATTTCCGTGTTGTTAGTATTTCCCTGGATTATTATAACTGACATCATCTACTGACGAATATTCTACAATTGCGAACGAAATTTCAGCCGTTTTCCAGATTATAAATGTTACAAAGTCGCAGTTTAATAAATGCAGCGACCGGAGCTGTGCAGGTGAATTATTACATTTATCTCTGCAGGACAGGACGGTGCTGTGTCCGGAGGACGAGGAGGAAATCATAATAATACATCATAATAATATTGTCATTCAAAACAACAGTATACAGATATAACACTCATATATATCCTACAGCCCCGTATTAGTAAGAAAATAGCGACAGTGTATATCGAATTCTTATATTGTACATCATATATATATATATTATACGTGATACCATTATCCAAATATTACGCCCCATGTTTGTAATATACCAACTATATTTAGAAAACATTGTATTATATTATTTATATATATACATAAACTTTACAGCATATATTTATACTTTAAATTATATATCTCTAAATCGCATATCTATGATATATATATATATATATATATATATATATATATATATATTTATTTATTTTTTACAGAGTGCAATGTAATATTTATATATATATATATATATATATATATATTTTACAGAGTGCAATGTAATATATATATATATATATATATATATATATATATATATATATATATATATATATATATTTATTGCATTACACTCTGTATAAATATGTAATACCATGGTGTGTCTGGGTGCCCGTTGTATAATGTAATATAATATATAATATGATGTAAAGCGTTTAAGTCGTTCTGTCAGCCCCGAAAACAAAACTAAACCCACAATGTTTTCTGGCATTACTACAGGTACAGGACATAAAACATCCCCATATTATTAAACATGTTCTTATATATCATCAGACATTGTATTATAAAATACACTGCGCAACCAGAAATTAAATTATATTATAACTAAATATATATATACTTTGAGTAGTATTGACTACAGAATAATCCCGGTGATTAAACACAGTTCATCGTTTAATAACATCCCTCATTCAACTTTCAACTCTATCATTACTATATCGATTTAATGATTGAGATATATGTATGTATATATATATATATATATATATATATATTTGTACATTACGGATAAATGTGTGTATAAATATCAGAGAGATATATTGTGTACTATAATGTCTGTTGTACTTTTCTGTGTATTATTTGTTATAACCCAATAGACACCTTCTTATGTCTATAAATTATATTTTCCTACATTTCTAAGCAGATATTCCAATGATCATGATATATAATATGAATTGTACTCCCCTATAAACCTATTTAAAAATATATCGTTTATATCCGACTTCAACTACTGAAATGTTTTAGCTAATAAATATTTATCGTAAAAACCCAGCGACGATTATTGGTTATTTACCATTAATCAGTATATTTGGAGCCGGAACCCCCCGGAATTGGAATAAAACGAATGTTCCACTAATAGGGATAATATTATCTTGTACATTTCGCGCCTGAGCAGCAGAAATCGGTTGATTTAAGCCCAGAATAATCCCGATTAATTGTTAGGAATTGAATTCTGTCTGTGAGGGTCTCACGTTCCCTCCTCATTCACTGATAATAAATTCTGTCCACAACACTTATTAAATTGCTGATTTTAATGAGGAAACTGCGTGAAGATTGAATCAGGGAAGTTCTGAAATCCACAGAATTCAGCATTTCAGCAAAATTCAATTATTTTCAGATAATTTTTCTGCAGCAGATCTGTGTCGGGGGGGGGGGGGGGGGCAGGGGCCGCACAGGGGCCCCTGCAATGAAGGGGTTAAGGGGGGACATTGGAGAGGGGAGGAGACAGGGACTTTTCTTGTATTGTCATGTAAAGGAGACCACCGCCTTACCATTGTGTGCTAGCAGCAGCCAGTCTATTAGAGCTCCAGCATTGCAGGCAAGAGATCATTCAGCTCACAGCACAGAGACTAAGAGCTGCACAGTACAACTTCCCAGCAGCAGTCAGAGGACCAGGATGTCCCCATAAGCAGAGGACACAGTACCCAGAGTCAGACCTCTCACCTGCACCCGTGTCCAGCTCTCCCACCAGGACCATCTATGTACAAAATGGATTATTCGTACCTGAATTCGTACGACTCGTGCATGGCTGCGATGGAAGCCTCGGCTTATGCTGACTTCAGTTCGTGCAGCCAAGCGAACAGCTTCCAGTATAACCCCATCAGGACCAGCTTCACTGCCAACCCTGGGTGCCCCACACTCACCAGTGCCAACTGCACCCTGGGGGCACTGAGAGACCACCAACCTTCCCCATACTCCACAGGTAAGGGTCCACTTACTGCCCACCCCCCGGGTAATCCAATCATTGATTTATAATTACATCATATTAGTTCTATGTCGGATCACCACGAAAGTACTGGATCATTATATCACTATTGTGCAGATTCACTATATTATTATATCATCCTAGTATCATAATATCACTATTACATCTCCATGTAGAGTCACTATATTATTATAAAATCCTTGTATCATTATATCACTATTACACTATATTAGCACTATATTATTAATACATTAGTGTTTCATTATATCACTATTACACCTGTCTTCCGGGTCGCATAATAATAATAAAAATAATAATAATAATAAGAATAATTGTTAATGTTGTTAATTGTTAAATTGTTAATATTATAATAGCCTTGTATCTTTATATCACCATTTCACATTTAAATCCGTGCTCTACAATAAAATACTGATTGAAAAATGAAATCAACCTTCACATCACTACCTGATACTTATGGAATTATTAACTCGTCATATTAAAATAATGTCTCATATTACTATTTAATCTGTAAATGTGACTATATATATATATATACTAAACCAATCCTAAATAATTATACCTTTCTCAACTCCTTATATACTTGCTGGAATACTTGTCACTATATGACTATATCATGATAAAGCTGTTACATATTATATCACTGTAAAATCCCTGTAGAATTTGTAACTTGTGATATCGCTGTAAAATCTTAATACAAAGATGAGATAATTATATCGTTGTTACATCGTGATATCACTGTAAGATTCTGAGACAATTGTATCGCTGATACATCGTGATATTGCTGTAAGATTCTTATGAAGAGACAATTATATCGCTGGTATATCGTGATATCAGTGTGAAGTCCCCGGATAGAGATAGTCCTGATATAAAGGTGGAGGTGCTGCGATCATTATGTAAAGTACGGGGGGCAATGTAGTAATTCTTGGGGGGCTTAGAGTTGGGAAGTGACTCCTCTGTGATATATCCCGACCCCACACTGACACGGGATGTGTATGAGATTAATTCATTCTCATTATATTATGATGGTGTAACATAGAATATAGAGAATATTGTGTACAGTGATAATTATAGTATAAAGTCACTGACTTATTTACTAATAATTACACTGCACTGTCACATGGGTGGAAGAACTATCTTATATCACCCACTATCTCCCACAAAGTGTCACATCACCCACTATTATCCACACAGTGTCACATCACCCACTACCATCCACACAGTGTCACATCACCCACTATCTCCAACACAGTGTCATATCACCCACTATCTCCCACTCACAGTGTCACATCACCCACTATCTCCAACACAGTGTCATATCACCCACTATCTCCCACTCACAGTGTCACATCACCCACTATCTCCAACACAGTGTCATATCACCCACTATCTCCCACACTCACAGTGTCACATCACCTACAACCTCCCACACACAGTGTCACATCACCCACTGCCATCTACACAGTGTCACTTCACCCACTATCTCCCACACACAAACTGTGTCACATCACCAACTATCTCCCACACACAGTGTCACATCACCCACTATCTCCCACACAGAGTCACATCACCTACTATCTCCCACACTCACAGTGTCACATCACCTACAACCTTCCACACACAGTGTCACTTCACCCACTACCATCCACACACAGTGTCACTTCACCCACTACTTCCCACACAGTTCCACTTCACCCACTACCATCCATTCAAAGTGTCACTTAACCCACTACTTTCCACACACAGTGTCACATCTCCCACTACCATCCACACAGTATCACATCCCCCACTACCATCCACACAATGTCACATCACCCACTATGTCACACAGACAGTGTCATATCACCCACTACCATCCACACACAGCGTCACTTCACCCACTTCCATCCACACAGTGTCACATCACCCACTAGCTTCCACACACAGTGTCATATCACCCACTATCTCCCAAACACAGTGTTTCATCACCCACTACCTCGCACACAGTGTCACATCACCCACTATCTCCCACACAGTGACACATCATCCACTATCTCCCACACACAATGTCATATCTCCCACTATCTCCCACACAGTGTCACATCACCCACTATCATTCACACACAGTGTTACATCACCCACTATCATTCACACACAGTGTCACATCACCCACTACCTCGCACACAGTCTCACATCACCCACTACCTCACACACAGTCTCACATCACCCACTACCTTCCACACACAGTGACACATAATCCACTATATCATACACACAGTGTCACATCACCCACTATCTCCCACACAGTGTCACATCACCCGCTATCTCCCACACACAGTGTCATATCACCCATTACCTTCCACACACACATTCACATCACCCACTGTCTCCCCTTCACAGTGTCACATCACCCACTACCTTACACACACAGTGACACATAATCCACTATATCATACACACAGTGTCTCATCACCCACTATCTCCCACACAGTGTCACATCACCCACTATCTCCCACACAGTGTCACATCACCCACTACCTTGCACACAGTGTCTCATCACCCACTATCTCCCACACAGTGTCACATCACCCACTACCTCGCACACAGTGTCACATCACCGACTATCATTCACACACAGTGTTCCATCACCCACTACCTCGCACACAGTCTCACATCACCCACTACCTCACACACAGTGACACATAATCCACTATATCATACACACAGTGTCACATCACCCACTATCATTCACACACAGTGTCACATCACCCACTACCTCGCACACAGTCTCACATCACCCACTACCTCACACACAGTCTCACATCACCCACTACCTTCCACACACAGTGACACATAATCCACTATATCATACACACAGTGTCACATCACCCACTATCTCCCACACACAGTGTCATATCACCCATTACCTTCCACACACACATTCACATCACCCACTGTCTCCCCTTCACAGTGTCACATCACCCACTACCTTACACACACAGTGACACATAATCCACTATATCATACACACAGTGTCTCATCACCCACTATCTCCCACACAGTGTCACATCACCCACTATCTCCCACACAGTGTCACATCACCCACTACCTTGCACACAGTGTCACATCACCCACTATCTCCCACACACACTGTCACATCACCCACTATCTCCCACACACCGTGTCACATCACCCACTATCTCCCACACAGTGTCACATCACCCACTACCTTCCACACACAGTCACATCACCCACTATCTCCCACACAGTGTCACATCACCCATTACCTTCCACACACAGTCACATCACCCACTGTCTCCCCTTCACAGTGTCATATCACCCACTACCTTACACACAGTGTCTCATCACCCACTATCTTCCACACAGTGGCTCATCACCCACTACCTCGCACACAGTGTCACATCACCCACTATCTCCCACACACAGTGTCACATCACCCACTATCTCCCACACAGTGTCACATCATCAACTATCTTCCACACAGTGTCACATCATCCACCATCTCCCACACACACTGTCACATCACCCACTATCTCCCACACAGTGTCACATCATTCACCATCTCCCACACACACTGTCACATCACCCACTACCTTACACACAGTGTCACATCACCCACTATCTCCCACACACCGTGTCACATCACCCACTATCTCCCACACAGTGTCACATCATCCACTATCTTCCACACAGTGTCACATCATCCACCATCTCCCACACAGTGTCACATCATCCACCATCTCCCACACACTGTCACATCACCCACTGTCTCCCACACAGTGTCACATCATCCACTATCTTCCACACAGTGTCACATCATCCACCATCTCCCACACACACTGTCACATCACCCACTGTCTCCCACACACAGTGTCACATCACCCACTGTCTCCCACACACAGTGTCACATCACCCACTACCTTACACCCAGAGTCCCTGCATTCATTACCCGACTGATCCGTCTTTCAGAGGATTAAATACTTGAAAGGATTCTTACATCAGCTGCAGTTAGGGCCATTTATATGTATCTCTGTCATATGACCTGTTACATTGTGTCCAGTTACTGCAGGGGGGCCAGCTGGGGCCCTCCCAGCCTACAGCATGTATATATAAAGTACAGGGTGTGTCAATCACTGCGGAGCCTCCCAGTATAATACTTATAGCATGTGTATAATGTGTAATAGGAACAGATAATATTCAGTATATAGGTCACTGTGTCAGTGAGTAATGATTCTACTACTACTGATTATCTGTAATTAGTATTTACTGGATGGAAAACCTTCTCTTACCTTTATAAATCTGGCATTATCATCACTGTTCTGTATGTAATACTCATCGTATAACACGTTTACATGTGACAGCACAGAGGTATAATGGCAGCATACAGATCCATGAAGCTTTATAATTAGATTGTTAGCTCTCGGACAAGCAGCGCCCCCTCCCCCCGTACCTTGTACATGTGACAGCACAGAGGTATAATGGCAGCATACAGATCCATGAAGCTTTATAATTAGATTGTCAGCTCTCGGACAAGCAGCGCCCCCTCCCCCCGTACCTTGTACATGTGACAGCACAGAGGTACAACGGCAGCATACAGATCCATGAAGCTTTATAATTAGATTGTCAGCTCTCTCACAGGCAGGGCCCTTCCTATCCTTTGTGTACACGTCTTCATTTATTTTTGTCTACCTTGTATGTCCCTGTTTAATGTATGTCCGTTTTATTATTTCCTCTGGGTGCTCCAGTTTCCTCCCACAATCCAAAAACATACTGGCAGGTTAATTGGCTGCTATTAAATTGACCTTAGTCCCTCTCAGTCTGTGTGTGTGTGTGTGTGTGTGTGTGTGTGTGTGTTAGGGGATTTAGACTGTAAGCTCCAATGGGGCAGGGACTGATGTGAGTTCTCTGTACAGCGCTGTGGAATTAGTGGCGCTGTATAAATAGCTGATGTCAATGATGTTTATTATCCTGCGTATCACTGTGTCACCTTGCAAATTAGCGACAATAATAATATAAATACGTGGATATATCACTTACTGCCTGTTATCACTCACGTCCCCTGATACTGCTCATCCCCCCACCCAGATAGAGTGCTCCTTATCTCACATACCCCAGGACGGGGAATGACGGCTCTCTTGTACCATGCGTTCTATATCTTGCTGCCCACTAGGGGTTGTATATCCTGCATTCACCACCACAGGGCAGATGTCTGTAATCTACCCTCAGCCGGGCTCAGTGGGCACTCACCTCTATCTATGCAGCATTTTCTAATGCCCTTCCATGTAGACACCACCCTCCAGAGCAAGCGCAATGTGACAAATGGGAGGCTACGTAACACAAGAGCAGAGAGGCCATTGTCCTGAAGAACTTGCAATCTAATTGTGCGATAGGAGACATACAGCGATTAATAGTATTTGTTAGTGCTGATATATACAGGGATATGTCAGGATTTCATTATGTTTCATGGAAACCTTCTCTATATTTCTTGAGTGAGGATTTACATTACAGAATGGCCCTTTAGCTCTCATTGTACCTAAGAGACAACTTTTTTGTCCCTATAATTATGGAATAATCTTTCAAATAAATATTGTTTTACATACTCTGCAATTAGTGAATAGTCTCATACTCTCAAATTGCCAAAATTTATTTTTTTACTCAATAAATTTCTTTGTGATTGTGGTCCGATGACTGTATGATGACTACGGTTCGATGACTGTGGTCCGATGACTGTATGATGACTGTACGATGACTGCAGTCCGATGACTCTATGATGACTCTATGATGACTGTAGTAGTTTGATGACTGTATGATGTCTGTATGATGACTGTGGTTCAATGACTGTATGACTGTACGATGACTTTACGATGAGTGTATGATGACTGTACAATGACTTTATGATGTCTGTACAATGAGTGTATAATGACTCTATGATGACTGTGGTACGATAACTGTACAATGTCTGTATGATGACTGTACAATGACTTTATAATCACTGTATAATGACTGTATGATGACTATGGTCCAATGACTCTATGATGACTGTACGATGTCTGTACGATGACTTTATGATGATTGCACGATGTCTGTACGATGACTTTATGATGACTGTACGATGTCTGTACAGTGGCTCAGTGGTTAGCACTTCTGCTTCACAGCACTGGGGTCATGAGTTCAATTCCCGACCATGGCCTTATCTGTGAGGAGTTTGTATGTTCTCCCTGTGTTTGCGTGGGTTTCCTCCGGGTGCTCCAGTTTCCTCCCACACTCCAAAAACATACTGGTAGGTTAATTGGCTGCTATTAAATTGCCCTTAGTCTCTCTAAGTCCGTGTGTGTGTGTTAGGGGATTTAGATTGTAAGCTCCAATGGGGCAGGGACTGATGTGAATGAGTTCTCTGTACAGCGCTGCGGAATTAGTGACGTTATATAAATTGATGATGACTGTACGATGAGTGTACGATGACTGTACGATGAGTGTACGATGTCTGTACGATGAGTGTACGATGACTTTATGATGTCTGTACGATGAGTGTACGATGACTCTATGATGACTGTACGATGAGTGTACGATGACTGTACGATGAGTGTATGATGTCTGTACGATGAGTGTATGATGTCTGTACGATGAGTGTATGATGTCTGTACGATGAGTGTACGATGACTGTACGATGAGTGTACGATGTCTGTACGATGAGTGTATGATGTCTGTACGATGAGTGTACGATGACTGTACGATGAGTGTATGATGTCTGTACGATGAGTGTACGATGTCTGTACGATGAGTGTATGATGTCTGTACGATGAGTGTACGATGACTGTACGATGAGTGTATGATGTCTGTACGATGAGTGTATGATGTCTGTACGATGAGTGTACGATGAGTGTACGATGAGTGTACGATGAGTGTACGATGACTTTATGATGACTCTACAATGAGTGTACGATGACTGTACGATGAGTGTATGATGTCTGTACGATGAGTGTATGATGTCTGTACGATGAGTGTACGATGAGTGTACGATGAGTGTACGATGAGTGTACGATGACTTTATGATGTCTGTACGATGAGTGTACGATGACTTTATGATGACTCTACAATGACTGTACGATGACTGTACGATGAGTGTATGATGAGTGTATGATGTCTGTACGATGAGTGTATGATGTCTGTACGATGAGTGTATGATGTCTGTACGATGAGTGTACAATGACTGTACGATGAGTGTATGATGTCTGTACGATGAGTGTATGATGTCTGTACGATGAGTGTATGATGTCTGTACGATGAGTGTACGATGTCTGTACGATGAGTGTACGATGACTTTATGATGTCTGTATGATGAGTGTACGATGACTTTATGATGACTCGACAATGAGTGTATGATGTCTGTACGATGAGTGTACGATGAGTGTACGATGAGTGTACGATGTCTGTACGATGAGTGTACGATGACTGTACGATGAGTGTACGATGTCTGTACGATGAGTGTACGATGAGTGTATGATGTCTGTACGATGAGTGTACGATGACTGTACGATGAGTGTACGATGACTTTATGATGTCTGTACGATGAGTGTACGATGACTTTATGATGACTCTACAATGAGTGTACGATGACTGTACGATGAGTGTATGATGTCTGTACGATGAGTGTATGATGTCTGTACGATGAGTGTACGATGACTGTACGATGAGTGTATGATGTCTGTACGATGAGTGTACGATGACTGTACGATGAGTGTACGATGACCTTATGATGACTGTACGATGACCTTATGATGACTGTATGATGACTGTACGATGACCTTATGATGACTGTACACCCCTTGTTAGTACCTATTCAACCACCAAGAAACCTCTGCAAATAAAGATTCCTTCAGATAATGTGTAACTCAGAGTCCCGCTGTTATCACGGACTACACAATATTCCTCTTATTCCAAACTATGTGATAATTGCCAATAACATTCTGTAAATATACAATGTCAAACCGTTAGAAATCAATAGTAGATAATTCTAATAAGCTCATAATAAACATTTAAGTCATACACCAACATGTGGCCATTAATAAAGACCATCCTCATAGGCCGTAGTGGTCGGGTGAAAGTTATCTTTAGATATTACTCTGCTGGTTTCTGGGAATAAAACCTTCTTGTTTTTCTCCTTCCGCCTCACAGTCCCCTACAAGTTCTTCTCCGATCCATCCAGCATCAACGAGAAGAGGAAACAGCGGAGAATCCGGACAACATTCACCAGCTCCCAGCTTAAGGAGTTGGAGAGGGTCTTTGCCGAAACCCACTATCCGGATATCTACACCAGGGAGGAGCTGGCACTCAAGATAGACCTGACCGAGGCCAGAGTGCAGGTAACATTACCAGACTTCTACACCAGGGAATGCAGAGGGGCAGAAGTGCAGTGGAAGGAGGGATGGGGGGGGGGGGGTTAATTTACTGTTTGTTCTCTGGCTCCCACTAGAGTCTGACACTGGACATACATGGAAAAATGGACCCATGTCATGTATATGGGCCCCAAATAAAGGGACCCTGCTGATTGCAGATGATTGGGCAGATCCAAGGAATGTGTCTGACCAGTGATGCCCTGTCTGTTGCCGACCAGTATACGTATAAAGGCCTTCTGGCTGACCCCAAAACTACTGTGTGTCCAGTTTGGTCTTCCCTGTGTGGGATGGGGGAAGTATCAGCCAGCATAGGAAATCCATGATTATTTCACTGGTGGACAACATCTACCTCTTTATACAGTATGGTACATGGCAGAGGTCGGGTCCGTGGTATAGGTGTTTTTAGGGGCAGATTACGGGTTTCTGGAATCCCTTCGGTTAAGGGAGTTTGTCTACATATAAACTACATCTAGAGTTAAGAATAAATCCAGATAAACTGAAGATTTCCAGCCCAAATGGAAGAAATCCTGTTGCATGTAAGGAGGGTAAATCAGTGGTAAACATGTCCGACACGCCTGATATAAATTGTGACTGGAGAAAATGCGGCCTGTGGGATTCTCGTCACTTAAAATGGCCACAGTCAGATTGCCGGTTTTAAGGCGGCAATGTGAGGAACCGCCTAATCTAATCTAACAGTTAGGTTTAGGGTTAGGGTTAGGAGTTCCACATTATACAGGAGGTGGGTCCTGGCATTGCCCCCCTAAAACCGACAATATGACTGTGGCCATTTTGAGTGACGAGAATCCCACTGGCCACATTTTCTCCAGTGTTGTCTGTTTTATGATAAGTCTCTATTCCCTCCATGTCGGGTATACACTAATCAGTATTTTTGGGTCGCTATACCTATTGTCAGAATTATGGGAATTGGGAAAACGTACCCCACCCGGGCAAATACAGGGGACTATTGTACATGCAGGGAAATACTGCCTGCTTTCACATGTCGCTCACATATATTGTCAGCGTTTATTTTTACACTGCAATATAAAGCTGAGCTAGGACACGTCACCACCCAATTCTAAATCTGCCCCCCACATTCCCTCCCCTTCAAGTGCCAATTTGCAGAATTGCATCTTCTATCTGGATTTATTCCTATCACCTTAATAAGACTCTGTGTGTACATGTGTCAGAGTGTTCTGTGTATCGCACATGTATGATCTGCTTGTATGAAGCATGTAATATAGGGCTGAGCATTGGATCACCACCTCAGATAGTGCTACAATGTTACATATAATATTAATGTGATTTCCATATAACGAATCAACCTGACTACTCATAGAGAACATAATATGCAACTTTAAACAAGAAAAAAAGACACAATTCCCCTTTGTTCTGTTTTTCCAGGTTTGGTTCCAGAACAGAAGAGCCAAGTTTCGCAAACAGGAGCGGGCAGCAAATTCTAAGAATGTAAACGGCACCAGCGGAGGATCCAGCGGTAAAAAGTCAGATCCGAGATCATCTTCGGAGGACGATGAGTCCAAAGAGTCTAACTGCAGCCCGACCCCTGACAGCACGGCGTCATTACCCACTGCGGGCCACCTCAACAGTCCAGGGGGCAGCCTCAGCCCGAGCCCTGGCTCAGGGTCAAACCTCGTACCCAATCACACAGTTCAGACCTTAAAGCCCCCGGTCTGGCCTGGAGTCCCTACCAGCAACACAGCAGATATCCTGAAGGCCTGGCAGCCCGCCGAGGCCGTGCCTGGACCATTCGCGGGGGTCCTGTCCACTTTTCACAGAAAGCCAAATGTCCTCAAGACAAACCTGTTTTAAGTAATACAGAACTGACGTAAAGTAGAAAAATTATAACTTAAAACAAATTTAAAAAAAAGGAGAGACTGTGGACGGACAGTAAAAACTGTAGACCTCTTGGTTATGTATGTTGCCATAAGGTTTGGAAAATGTAAATGATATATTTCTCTTCCTAATCTGATGTGTCCACATGGAGGTGGACACCAACATTATACATAGGACATGGGCTCCAGAAACTCTATGTACACCAAATGATTGGGTCAACTATTAAACTTGGTGGTCAAAGGAGAGTCAGAGATGGCTCAGGACCAAGAGTCGGAGATGGCTGAAGACCAAGAGTCGGAGATGGCTCAAGACCAAGAGTCGGAGATGGCTCAAGACCAAGGGCTAGATTTACTAAGCTGCGGGTTTGAAAAAGTGGGGATGTTGCCTATAGCAACCAATCAGTTTTTAGCTGTAATTTTCTAGAAGGTACTAAATAAATGAAAGCTAGAATCTGATTGGTTGCTATAGGCAACATCCCCACTTTTTCAAACTCGCAGCTTAGTAAATCTAGCCCCAAGAGTCAGAGATGGCCAAGAGTTGGAGATGGTGGATCCCCACACAGGTTGTCCTTCAAGTGACGGCATCAGCCATCGACCCACAACTAGCTCTATTACTTTTTATTTATTATTTATTATATTTAACTAGTTTTGTTTTTATTTCTCATGTTTTCTGTTAATGACTCATCTTTGTGTTGTTATTTTAAATAATTTTTTTCAATAAGAATTATGGGATTTGTGCCAGAGAGAAGTGTTACAGATCCACACTGTCCAATATGTCAAACAAGCAAAAAGGGGCCACCTACATTACAGGGAATAAAATCACCTTTTACGTATTTACAGACTCTGCCACCACACCTTGCTCTCCCTTGTAAATCCCCATCGTTTGCCCTCGGAGGCAGCCATCTTGTGGACGGACTCCATTTTTTCATGAGAATGCAGCAGGGAACTGAGATGAGCGTTGTCTCAGTCGACAAAATGGCTGCCACTGTGAGGTGTCGGTGACGGCGCCACAAGAACCTGCGATGCAGTTTACATAGTCACAAATTTTACATGGCACTAACCATAGGGTGGGTGATAATGTCATGATTTTATGGTCCAGGGGTACTATTTAGGTTCCATGGCGATGATAAACAGGAACAATTTGGAAAGTAAGCGAGAAAACTGGGAGGTTTGAGTCAATGATTTGAGCACATTTATTAAACAGCATCATTGCAAAACATATGGCAATCGTGACTCTGCCAAGACACTCCCCTTTTAGCGACATTAGAATAACTGTCCAAGGCGATTCTAGCGATGTCACGCTTTTCTAACGTGTTTTCTGGATCCGTCCCTGTAATAAATATCTCTCTACAAGTTCCCTTCCATGTTATATGTAGGATTCACCGTTAATGTCAATGACACAGAACAATGCGTCCGGAATTAATAAGCCACTAATAGTAACTGGAACACGACCGATCAATACGTCCGTTCTCCGCTGCTCACGACTGGCTGTCTATTCTGGAATCTAAAACTAGACTTTCTTTTCCATCTCTCCGCTGCTTCCTTTGATCGGCCATTTTGAACGACGTTGACCTGACGTCCTTGGTGGACTCGCTGTAAACATATTTGTACATAGAACAGATTCTTTTCTAACATCCTAGAGGACAAGGTCTCAGTACAGAATTAGACGACACTATTTGTTCTACAAACCCCATTGAACTCAATAGTATATAATATTCATTGTTCTCTGTGTCCACAAGCCGTGGCTATATATATATATGACATATTTACACATTTTTCCACGTCAAAACACGTAGACAGAGACATCGCCAACTTGATGGCGCCGGAGAACTCTGCCACAACCAGAGACGGCTGGGAGTTGTGGTCCTTTCTTTAGTGCGACATAAGTATAACTTTATATATACCTCTATCTACTTTCTGAACCTAGTTTGGTCACACTGTATACGGATAAGGGAAGGTTATTATTGGACTGTGAGAAGAGACCACATTTTATGCCAACATTCTGTAAATTATTAAACTCATTTGCAAATTATGCTAATCCCAAATAAAACTTAATTTATTGAAATTTCCTGAATTCGAGCTACCTTTTATCACCCGCCTTGTATGATTGGTGTTTATTTTTCAACGCAATATGATGTTCATATTTTATAAATGTGTCCCAGTTTCCAGGCTCACGAGGCTGCTTAGAGCAGAGGTTTAACATGACAATGTGTAAGGCTGGGTACACACTACAGGTTTTTAAGCACTTATCTTGTCACTCACACGATAAACAACTGTTAAGTCCAATATCACATTAGTGTGTACGCGCCCACCATGATGTTTTATCAAAGAGCATCATATTGTTTGATTGGAGCGATATCGTGCAAATGTGGAAGTGTGTACGCACTCACATGCAGCGGTGTGTTACGCACTCACAAGCAACGGTGTGTTACGTACTCACAAGCAGCGGTGTGTTACGCACTCACAAGCAACGGTGTGTTACGTACTCACAAGCAACGGTGTGTTACGCACTCACATGCAGCGGTGTGTTACGTACTCACAAGCAGCGGTGTGTTACGCACTCACATGCAGCGGTGTGTTACGTACTCACAAGCAGCGGTGTGTTACGTACTCACAAGCAACGGTGTGTTACGCACTCACATGCAGCGGTGTGTTACGCACTCACATGCAGCGGTGTGTTACGCACTCACATGCAGCGGTGTGTTACGTACTCACAAGCAACGGTGTGTTACGCACTCACATGCAGCGGTGTGTTACGTACTCACAAGCAGCGGTGTGTTACGCACTCACATGCAGCGGTGTGTTACGTACTCACAAGCAGCGGTGTGTTACGCACTCACAAGCAACGGTGTGTTACGCACTCACATGCAGCGGTGTGTTACGCACTCACATGCAGCGGTGTGTTACGCACTCACATGCAGCGGTGTGTTACGTACTCACAAGCAGCGGTGTGTTACGCACTCACATGCAGCGGTGTGTTACGTACTCACAAGCAACGGTGTGTTACGCACTCACAAGCAACGGTGTGTTACGTACTCACATGCAGCGGTGTGTTACGTACTCACAAGCAACGGTGTGTTACGCACTCACATGCAGCGGTGTGTTACGTACTCACAAGCAGCGGTGTGTTACGCACTCACATGCAGCGGTGTGTTACGTACTCACAAGCAGCGGTGTGTTACGCACTCACATGCAGCGGTGTGTTACGTACTCACAAGCAGCGGTGTGTTACGCACTCACAAGCAACGGTGTGTTACGCACTCACATGCAGCGGTGTGTTACGCACTCACATGCAGCGGTGTGTTACGCACTCACATGCAGCGGTGTGTTACGCACTCACAAGCAACGGTGTATTATGCACTCACAAGCAACGGTGTGTTACGTACTCACAAGCAGCGGTGTGTTACGCACTCACATGCAGCGGTGTGTTACGCACTCACAAGCAACGGTGTGTTACGCACTCACATGCAGCGGTGTGTTACGTACTCACAAGCAACGGTGTATTATGCACTCACAAGCAACGGTGTGTTACGCACTCACAAGCAACGGTGTGTTACGCACTCACATGCAGCGGTGTGTTATGCACTCACAAGCAACGGTGTGTTATGCACTCACAAGCTGCATCTCCATAGAGTTTACAGAGTCCAGATCTATTCAGCTGATGTTTATAACAGATGAAGAGCACAGACGTGACGGTAAATCGTGTAAAACGTGTACACAGGAATCGACTGCTGATCGGGACTTTTAGTGGTTGGTAAAATTATTACAGATATCACATCGGGAGAAATGGTCTGCAGTGTGTACTCGGTTTAAGTTATGTTAGGTACACACTGAAGAATTTTCCGACCGATTTGTTATTTCAAACAATTATACCTACGACTGAAGGTCCGATCAGTCTGACGATTCATCCGTACACACTGACACGATTTACCTTCAGATCTGTGCTCTTCATCTGGTCCTCTGGTCTTCAGAGAATGACAGCACAATATTCATTCATTCTTGTCACACTGATTAAAGCCGCCTTGTTATAACTATCCACATGTCCTAACGAGTTTCGTTAGCTTCTGTGACTGTGCAACGAAACATTCTGTCTCAGAACGAACAAATAAATGATTCCTTCTACAGCACTCACTACATTTATTCACCGGGACATTCATCGCTAGCAGCGGCTGAAAAAAGCCCAACTTTGTAAACTCTATGGAGATCGTGAGTATGACGCATACACACTACATGATCGGCTGGTAATTGGTCAGAAAGTATTAAACAGTACGACCGACCAAATGAAAATTTGATTGGCACTTTGGGACGACTTTATATCATTGTGTCACTATACACACTCACATGATATCTGACCAAACGGTTGGATGTCGGCTGATTGGAGGTTTTTCGAGCAATCAAATTGAGGCTTCACAAAATGCATCTAATGCAAAGGTCGCCATACACAGCACAACTTACTAGCAGAAGATCAAAGTGTGAATCAAGAGAATCGAGTCCCGATTTAACCATGAATATTGGGTATAAATTGGGATAATATCATTGTATTCTTCTGTACTGTTTCTTTCATGGATATTACATCATTTCCAACGTTTTTTGGGCAAATAAATCACTTTATACAGCATTCTCAAAACAGGGACACATTGGAAGCAAAAAGTATCCAAGGAGAACGTTTAGGAGATATAATCTCTGGCATATGAGCTACTTGCTACAAACGTTTGTTTAGACCCCTCTGTTTATTAACCCCTCAGTGGTGTTCATCCTGTAGACACGGTACGTTATCGGTTAGCCTAAAATCAATAAATAATCACGTAGAAGGTTCTATGTCATCAAATTCTCAGTACAAAGAAACAAAGGTCCCTTCCACTTGTTCAGTGATGACGCTTACGGTAAGAGATGATTGTGTGCCAACCATACAGAACATGATATCTGGGGAATAAATCGATCACAAGTCAAATGTATCGTTTGGAAAAAACTGTCCCATCCATGGGTAACTGAAGGCTCCAGTGTATCCTGGTCTGACCATGAATGTCCCATTCATTTTACCACAGTTAGAGATTTAAGAATCCCGATAAACGGTAAATGAACAGGATATGTAGGACCAGAGTTATATAGCGGAGCCACGCCATTTATTATCCACAGGAACGCATGTGGTCCAGCTCCGTACCGTATTGTAGTCACACAATATATAACGGGCGGCATCTGTCCTACATGCTGAGCCATCGCAGGTTGGTTAGTGGTGATCCGGGAGTGGATGGTACAGAGCTGTATATACTGACAGCAAACACACGTTCTGATAAATCAGCTACATAAGTATAATGGCGACATTTACAGGATCTCTCTACAAATCCCAGTCCAACACTGCACCCCCCCCCCCCCAGCTCAGAGAGACATTATCCAACTGGGCTTCCCCTGGCCAGAAAACTCTGTGGCCAGCCCTATGGTTTGTGAGTCTGGGGTCAGTATGGACCGTCTCTCTTCGTTTGATCACTGTATGCACGAACCATCTCTCTATCCAGATGTAATAACGTCATTTAGCTTATACTAATGTTTGTTAGTACAACTATGTTCTACTGCTGTGTTACAGCGCCCACTTGTGGTCCAGTCTGTGTATTACAGAGAGTAACAAACAGCTTAATCAGCCAAATGAAAGCACAATAACTACTTCTACCCTCGTGCAGGGCTGACGATCTGTGTGTGTGAGAACACGGAGGATAAGTAAGTTCAAATAGTTCATCTGTGAATAATGAGACAACTCCTCACTATAATTCCTGCTGAAGATGGTGTACAGTAATGTAATGTACAAATAATGACTTGTACTTACTATAACATCAGCTTTCTGGGGGTAGATTTACTAAACTGCAGGTTTGAAAACATGGAGATGTTGCCTATAGCAACCAATCAGATTCTAGATGTCATTTTGTAGTATGTACTAAATAATGATAACTATAATGTGATTGGTTGCTATAGGCAACATCTCCACATTTTCAAACCCGCAGTTTAGTAAATATACCCCTTGGTCTCTGTATTCACCAATTACACTTCCACTCTTTAAATAAAATGTAATAAAAGATCTGTTTGTTCCCAAATACAGAAATATCAGAGGATGTCCCAGAAGTCTGCAGGGTGATCACTTTCCTAAATATCATTACAAGTTAAATTTCTGTCACTCCATCTGTTACAGTGTAAATATCAGAGGATTCACCATGAGAAGTGTTCTATGCACCCAGATATGTTACAATACTCTAAAAACAATAGTTTATTATAAACAAGTGTCTCATTTTCTCACAACGGACTGTTTGCAAACAATAATATACTTAGTTTAAAAAAGAAACAAAGTAATTAAAAGGAAAGTATCCAAATTAAACCATTGGTCATTGTTAGGCTGCTGGCCTTATCACCAACCCACAGAACTAGATGACGGAGATCTTCGCCTATAGCAGCCACCTTTCCCTTAGAGCTTGACGCGCTGACCGGTACTCAGATGCCCCCAGGACTTAGCTCCAAGTGTAGTGTGGGTTGGTAATGCAGGACCACAGCTGCGGGCCAAGAGATTGGTAGAAAGCAGCGGGTAGTCAAAAGATAGCCAAGGTCAAGGGTCACAGGCAAGCAGGGTAATCGATAAACACGCCAGAGGTCAGGGTCACAGGCAAGCAGGGTAATCGATAAACACGCCAGAGGTCAGGGTCACGGTAGCAAGGTCCAAGGTACAGGCAAGAAGGGTCAGAGTCACGAGCAAAACAGGCAGAGTCCAAATAATCCAAGCAGGGGTCATACACAGGGAATCAAACAGAGTATCCACAGGATAGGACAAGAGAACAGGAGCAGGTCAGCAGGACTGGGACAGACACGCTATAACAGGCAGGGATGCTAAGCCCTCCCTGCCCTAAATACTTAGAGAGACCAATCAGGGCTTGTCCCTGAAATACACACACCCACGCAGCCTAATGAATCCAAACTCAGCCCACAGGCTGGAACTAATTAATAGTCACCTACTGTGCGCGCGCCCGGCTTCCTATACTGCCGGGACGCGGTGCTGAAGCGCCTGACCGTTGCCTTAGCAAGGCAACGGTTGGGTGCTGGGCAGTAGTGATGTCACAATTGTCAAGGTGACTGCCGGGACACCAGGGGGCGCAGGAAGCGAGCCGCGGCGGCTGTGGGTACCGCCGCGCATCAGTCATAAGGAATTTCCAGAGTCCCAGCATAAAAATGTCAAGACCCCCTTATCTGACTCAACCCGGCAACAGCTTTCCGATATCCGGGAGGAAATATATACGATTGTTACTAAATTACCAGTTGGAAGATTTTCTGCTTTCACCATCTGCTTCCATTAAGGGAGGAATCAATCCTATTAAAGTGACAATTTCAGCTTTGGATTCATTCCCCTGATGTAAGAGAGCCTGTGAGCAAAATATAGTTTCACAGAATTCTGTGTGTTCTATGTATCAAAAATTCTTAGCAAACCAGCGCCCTGTCTGCAACACAGCGAGATAGTGTGTGTGTGAGGGGGGTTACTCTTACAGCTTCCTGGTCTCCCCAGCATTCAGGGGGCGCCCTGTCTGCAACACAGCGAGATAGCGTGTGTGTGTGAGGGGGGTTACTCTTTCAGCTTCCTGGTCTCCCCAGCATTCAGGGGGCGCCCTGTCTGCAACACAGCGAGATAGCGTGTGTGTGTGAGGGGGGTTACTCTTTCAGCTTCCTGGTCTCCCCAGCATTCAGGGGGCGCCCTGTCTGCAACACAGCGAGATAGCGTGTGTGTGTGAGGGGGGTTACTCTTTCAGCTTCCTGGTCTCCCCAGCATTCAGGGGGCGCCCTGTCTGCAACACAGCGAGATAGCGTGTGTGTGTGAGGGGGGTTACTCTTTCAGCTTCCTGGTCTCCCCAGCATTCAGGGGGCGCCCTGTCTGCAATGTAGTGAGATACTGGGGGGGGTAACACTCAGCCCCCAGCTCTCCCCAGCATTCAGGGGCCGCCCTGTGGTGGAGGGAGAACAGGAAACCGGGGGGTTTACACACAGCACACAAATTAGCACCCGTTAAATTATATTTAAACGTATGAGTCAAACTGTTCCTCCAAATGTTCTTCAGCCTCTCAGCCATTTTCATCATTTTAGACCAGTACTTCCCAAACTCAGTCTTCAAGTACCCCTGACAGGGCAGGTTTTCCATATCTCCTTGCTTTAGCACAGGTGTATTCATTACTGACACATTGTAACAGATCCACAGGTGGTATAATTATAACGTGTCAGTCAGTAAGGAATACACCTGTGCTCCAGCAAGGAGAACCTGCCCTGTTATTGGTCCCTGAGGACTGGGTTTGGGCAACACTGTTTTGACTAATATGGGCAGCACGGTTGCATTGTGGTTAGCATTGCTGTCTCATAGCACTAAGGCTGAGGTCTGGATTCCAAGCAGGACCTTACCTGTATGGAGTTTGTATGTACAGTAACTGTAATAAGGCATTAATTATAATCGTAACGACAACATAATATCACACAGAAGACACCACAAATCACTGTACACTTTTATTATCGCACGCACAATTTAATGTAACTGAGAACCAAGATACGGTCGCCAACGTGGCACACGGCGTAGGACCATGTCCTTCCATTCATGGCCGGGGTTCACACTTTCCCTTTTTGTGGACTGGATACCAAAATCTAGCACCGCGGCTCTTCAGCCGGGACAGCGCCGCGTTCCCATAATGGTAACAGCCCTTCAATATAGTCCAAAAATAACAACAGACAAAACTCTGCCGGAACGATACCAGGGACTGTGGGTGCTTTGTGCTTTTTTTGCTGTATAGGAAGAATTTTGAGGTCAGTGCGCCTCCTGCTGTCTACACCCACTCATTACATGGCCCTGGTGTCTTGTTCTAGCATATAGCAAACATGGATCACTTACACATGTTATTATGAGACATGAAATGTATTGGGCTCAGGGGCAAAATCTGGTCTGGCACTCACCGTACATGTGGAGATTGTGCTCTTAATTGTTTCCTCTGTCTATAGTATGTGACATATTATATATATATATATACCCCTAACAGTACAATAGGACATTAAGGAAGTCACATGGCTTAATGACAAGTGCTGTATGACAGGTGGCTACATACAGCTATGATGATGTCACTGTCCTTCAATTCTAAGTGATGACATCACTGATTTCCAATTCTAACAACATAATTTACAGAGCATTGCTCGTGTATTATCCACACATATTAAGTATACGAGGTGTGCAACGGTGATGTCACAGATGGAAGATGGTCAGTCATCCCCTGTCTACCTCAGTATCTGAAACAATAGCCAGACAACGGATGCTGTGCCCATTTCTTACAGTCAAATAAATGATAAAGATGAAGGTTCCCCTCACAGCCCCAGATCAATTTACAGGTAGTCTTAGTTCTAGGACATTATCTGGCCGTAGCTTATAAATATAATCTATATATTACCAGCACGCCCGGCGGCACCGGGGTGCCCGTCTGGTAATGCCGAATCATGTATCTGGTAATAGTAGGCAGGTCGGTAACACGTGACCCTGGGTTAGCATACAGCCAGATTGTTTTACCACTAAAGTGTATAATCTGTTTCCAATCTCTGCAGGCTCCGCCCACTGCGCCTGGTAATTCGGGATGCAGAAGCAGCCGCACTCTAATTATTAGTATTTCTATAGATAATAACCGTAAAGCTGCGACAATTCATGTTTGTATGTACGTGTATATATCTGGTATACGGGATCAGCAGGGTGTATGGTGTATATAAGTGCCTATATTGTGGGTACATACATAGCAGTGTTTGTATATACACAATCCAGACCCGGCTGTCAGCCATGAGTCTGGAGATCAACGCTGAGGGTCCCAAGTAGCTATAAAACTCCCAAATCAACGCTGTTTGTCCCAACAATGCAATTCCCTTTTAGAACAGATAATTCTCTCCCGGATGCTGCAGAGCTGACAATCACTGTTACACATAGTGAGGCCATGGACTGATTGGCTCTCGATGAGGAGATCCTAAGGGTACTGAGTGTTTAGTAATGGGCACGTCAGCCCGCTATAACATAAGCTTGGATAGGTTCTCCTTAGTGTCCTTTCTGTCGCTCCTTGTCAGCGCTGATGTTAGGGGTGTGAGCCCCGCTGTGTGACTTCTCTTACCTCCGAACTTAGGACACTGACTGCACATAAGACGAGAGCTATTTAGTGACATTACAGCAACAAGATCCAGCCCTGACAGTGTGGCAGCCATTTTGGTCTAACATTGAATTGGGGAAATATATTAAATACATAGGAATAGTAAAAAAAAAAATGTCCTCTATACAAATGGAATATTAGTAAATTAAAAGAACAAAAATCACTCACATAAAAACTAGATCTGCGGCTTTCACAGCGGCATTGAGACAGAAATGTATGAAGGACATACGGTCGTCCAGCAACACAGAGAGGCAGGAATACCCGGTGGCAGGCTTTAGTTCTCGCTAGGCCCCAGGGCTTCCAGAGCCGGATAAGGTGCAATGTAAACACACACGGGGAAGGCCTCGCTACAGGTCATTAGGCCTCGCTACAGGTGACTAGGCCACGCCATGGGTGACTAGGCCACGCCATGGGTGACTAGGCCACGCCATGGGTGACTAGGCCTCGCTACGGGTGACTAGGCCTCAATACGGGTGACTAGGCCTCACTACGGGTGACTAGGCCACAATACGGATGACAAGGCCACAATACGGGTGGTAAGGCCACAATACGGGATGATAAGGCCACAATACGGGCGATAAGGCCACAATACGGGCGATAAGGCCACAATACGGGTGATAAGGCCACAAGCGACTTATTTCCTGAGCTGTAGGTTTTCCAGAATGATTTTCTTGTGGGCGGGATCCAGCACCCCGGCCTCTTCTAGATCTTCCTCCACAATGTCACTACAAGACACAAGCAGACAGTTATTAGAGTTACGCTGCACTCTATAGCGTTCTACAGAATATTGCACCTCTCCACTACAAGCTGTCGTTATACTCTACAGAGCATCACAGAACTGGGGTCATGAGATCGACTCCCGACTATGGACTTATCTATGTGGAGTTTGTATGTTCTTTCCGTGTTTGCGTGGGTTTCCTCCGGGTGTTCCGGTTTCCTCCCACACTCCAAAAACATACTGGTAGGTTAATTGGCTGCTATCAAACTGTCCTTAGTCTCTCTCGGTCTGTGTGCGTGTGTTAGGGGATTTAGATTGTAAGCTCCAATGGGGCAGGGACTGATGCGAGTTCTCTGTACAGCGCTGCAGAATTAGAGGCGCTATATAAATACCTGATGATGTACTATAACATATACTAGTGCCCCTAGTGGCAGGACTCTGCAAAACAGTCTAATGGGCTATTGGTATGCCATACCGCCACCTTATGGTAACAATGATGTACTACAGTCACACTGGATGCTTCAGTTCGTGCCCAGACTCTTCTGGAGATCCTGGCGGGGGTGATGATGAGAAGAGATTTTGAAATAACTGGTTCGCTCACTAATTATACTATAACTGAGGTACCTGGAGTGAGCAAATAAATTCTACCCGTGGTCACTACGGAGAACCAGCGCTGCAGCACTGACAGGTTACACTGCTCTGATTGGGCTCTAGAACTGACAATTTAATTATTATAAGAGATTTCTCCTAATTGCTGTAAACTCCCAGACTTCCTGCAATTTATATGTCTCCGTTTTACTATGATAACTATCTGCTTATATTAATGGGGAAACATTCTAATGAAATTAAATTCCTTCCCCAGTTCACTTACAATTTCACAAAGCAATTCTGAGTTTGGTCGTTCCCGTCGCTGTGATGTCACTGGTTCCAAGTGAACCGATTGGCTGAGCTGTCATGAATATTGGTACAGCCCAGAAAATGCCGCCTCCGCTGTGGGTAAATGTACCCCCATTGTCTGCCTCCTCCTCTTATAATAATGCTGCACCCTCCGGGGGTATCAGAGCTCGGCCCACTCACTAGTGCTCCTGGCCTGAGCTTCATGCTACAAAGATTTCATTTTATTTTGGTGAAGAGTTTTAAAACCTTTTGTCATTTTATAGAAATAATAATCTTCTGGTTCTCAGCTCTAAGCCCCTGCCCAGGGTGGGGCAATACTGGTCTGGGGGCCTCCTAACCCCCTACTAAGTACTGACCCCCAACCTCTCTAAACTGTTCCCAGATGTAACCCCTGGTGTAGGGGGCTGTAGTCAGGACCCCGGGGCAAAGGGAACAGCACAGAGAACGTCAGAGACACTGGAACATTCGCTCTCTATATAAAGTAACTTTATGCTTTATAATCTATATATTCCTGGTATAATTCCATGTGAGAGCAGCACACCCACATACGCCCCACATACGCCCACGTACAACCAGCTTACTCTACCTGAGGAATTCCAGGTCATCCCAGCCATTGTGTATCAGTCCGTCCTCATATCTCTCCAGCCCGATAACTCGCAGCCACTCGCCGACGCTGGAGCTCTGCAGACTGGACGAGCTGCGGCCCCCTTGGTACAGAGCCTGTAGGGAAGAGAAGACGCTGGAGATAAAGACACGAAAAAACGCTGAATAACGACGGCAAATAATCGTCAGTTGTTCAGGAGTCTTCAGGAAATATCTTAACTCCTGAACCTTAATGTACATTAATCACATTCCTCTAAGATGTAATCAGAGATTTCTCCAACCATTATACAGGACGACAGAGTGGGGGACGCGATATGAACGGCTCTATTCATTATATCTTTGCAGCAGCTCCTTGGGAACCCTCTAAACATCAATCTGTCAATATGTCAGTGAGCAGCTGGTTCACCAGAGGTCAGCGTCATAGGGCCGGCAGTCCGATCACTACTAATAGTGTATTATTACATCACATGATACTCTTCCACTTCTTATTTCAATAGAAATGTGTTACATTATATCAACATTTTACCATGGGCTAAATAATTTTCATTGGACCATGAAATGCGGGAGCAGGGACCCAATTACAGCCAAACGTTCAGGCTTGTAAAAGAAATGTGTTTTACACGGTCTGTACACCGTGCATACTGCTCCCAAATCGCGGTCTGTACACCGTGCATACTGCTCCCAAATCGCGGTCTGTACACCGTGCATACTGCTCCCAAATCGCGGTCTGTACACCATGCATACTGCTCCCGAATCGCGGTCTGTACACCGTGCATACTGCTCCCGAATCGCGGTCTGTACACCGTGCATACTGCTCCCGAATCGCGGTCTGTACACCGTGCATACTGCTCTCGCACGCGGTCTGTACACCGTGCATACTGCTCCCAAATCGCGGTCTGTACACCGTGCATACTGCTCTCGCACGCGGTCTGTACACCGTGCATACTGCTCCCAAATCGCGGTCTGTACACCGTGCATACTGCTCTCGCACGCGGTCTGTGCACCGTGCATACTGCTCTCGCACGCGGTCTGTACACCGTGTATACTGCTCCAGAACACATATTGGCTCGTCCTATAAGCAAGTTCCAAGTGCTGGTTCCCATATCGGAATCACACTTTCTCCTGACGAGAAATTCAAGCAGGAGGCGGCACACGGTATCTACATGTAGCGTGTCCAGATGTTTTATTATCTCCTCTCGGCAGAAGAGGGGAACTTTGTTATTTAATTATAACACAGAGCACACAAGGTGACATGTACAATGTATCTGTACACACACCGGACTGGGCCTCTGTAATTTATTTAGGAAGAATATTGGATGGATTCTTGTACTTCATTTACATTATTAGAGAAAAATGAGGGGATTTACCCTTAAACCCTTTAATTTGGGCTCTCTCTGGAGGTTTCCAGGAGCCGAGCAGGACAAGAATTTTTGAAAAAGATCCAATTGAAGACAAGGGGTTAAGCAGAAATGGCAGAAACAAACATTTGTCATGTATTACACAGAACACACGTCCTACCTCCTCGGCGAGGTCCTCTTGGATGCTCTCTCGGATGCAGTGTGGTGGGAAGACCAGGGGGCGATTGAAGTCCATACAGCGCGGTGGGAGCTCCATTTTGCCCTTTCCTGGTAGGAGATGAGACGAGCGACTCTGGGGTTCCCTGGTATCCGCCTTATTCCCAGAATAGTCCACCTCGCTAAGCGTCCGCGCCATCTGCAGCACCGAGCAGGAGCGGTCGTCCTGGGAGCTCCCGTGAGATTCTGCCATATAAGACGTTTGGGGGGTCGGTATAGGGGGGCGGCACTGGGACTTGGGATGGTACTTTGTTTCTGGGGGTTCGCTGAAAGTGACACCCACTCTGGCTTTGCCGGGCGCTGACCTCTGATCCGTGTCCTCCGCTGGTCTAGAATGGAGCTCGCTAGACGTCATGTAGAAAGGATTATCCAACATCTCAAACTCGGCTGATTTGGGGAGAGGAGGCGGAGGGAAATCAGGGGGGGGTAAATTGAGGGTGCCGACGTCCTCATCAGATGAATTCTCCTCTCCTCGGGTGGCCTGTGGAAACTGGCGGTGTTTGTCTGTGTGTTGTGCTGGCACCGTGATTTGCACCTTATTCTTAGGGGCCGCAGAGGCAGGAAGCTGCCCGTCGGGGGGCAGCATCTGATGTGGGACCCCCTCCAAAACATAATATGCAGGGTTGTTGAAACTGTTTTTCAAGCCAAGTCCATCACCCTCTGCCTGGACTTCCATCTTACACCTGCAAAGACAGAGCAAGAACAATACATGTTCAATCAGATTGTTCAACCACATTGCTCAATCAGATTGTTCAATCAGATTGTCCCCAATGGACAAAGTTTACAGTGCTCCCTGAAACTAGAACTATTTAGTCAGTAAGATCTCGGTCAGATCATTGTGTAACTCAATTGATATTTCATTACGTTCCCAATAACACACAGATGAGGAAGACTATAAACATATCTGTATGTTTTTGAACTGTTGAAGAACCCCATGTAAAGACAGGAGAACATGTAGATAGCACCCTAGTCAGCATCATACTGAAGGCCCCAGTACTGTCGACAATACTAACCACTGTGTCACAGCGGGGAAGGAAACAAAGTCGGAGTAAAGAAGGAAATCAGAAGAAGAAGGACGACTGTCAAAAAATGTGTATTTATAGAATAAAGGTTTATATAGAGAGGTTTTTGTTTTTCGTCTTGGGGGTGGCCAAGATTTGGAGTTACCAATAAGTAGCATAGGGATACAGAGAGACCAGACTAAAGGTTCAATCTGACTGAGGTGGTGAACGATATGAGGATTCAGACATCCCACTTCTAACACCAACTTTTTTTTTCTTTTCAACCAACCGTGCCAGTGCCGGGTCTTCCTTAGTGGACCCAGGTAACGCGGCTGGCGGGCGGCTGGTGGCATGAGTAGGACCTTTCTCAGGTTCTTCAAACAATTTTCCAAGCGAAGGACCCGGTGGATCCGTAGGGAGATGCTTCCGGCTTGCAGATCTAGGAGCAGAGGAAAGACCCAGCTTAGCAGACAGACTGTGCTGCAGAATATGGTTCTTACAAACAATACAAAGGTAACAATCTGCCAAGGAACTCTATTCATTCTCTGACAGCCAGATGGCATGCTGGGAGATGTAGTTTTACTAGAGCTAGAAAACAACCGAATGCCTTGAATACATTCAGTGCATCACCCCTATCCATCCTTAGACCGGTGAAATAAATATATTAATTCTGAATACAGTAATAGATCATTTTTGATTTTTCTTCCAAAAATGTATAAATCTACCTCCGGGAGCAGAGTGGGGGGAGACGGGTAGAGA
The DNA here is from genome assembly GCF_038048845.1 of Mixophyes fleayi. NCBI lineage: Eukaryota > Metazoa > Chordata > Amphibia > Anura > Limnodynastidae > Mixophyes > Mixophyes fleayi. Next base: position 6,620,655 of record NC_134403.1, read on the forward strand.
GATGGGGGGAGAGGAAATCACCATTACTGTAAAATGGTATTGTAACCACATTACTTGGCGTAGTCGTGGTTGGGTCGTGACATTGATGGCGGCTTCCCTTTAACGGCACCAGTCTCGTCCTTGTCAATGCTGATCCATTCTGCAGAAGGAAGGGGACAAAACGTGGAGATATGGCAGCATGTAGAGATTAACCGAATCCATATCTAACACTGTATGCAGAATGTGATTGCTAAAGAACACACAGAGGTCTCTGTCTCTTACCGTACAGACGCTCTCTGGTGCCCATGCGCTCTGCGGGCACACGCACTTTCATAGAGCCACGGATGTTGCCCGTCTCCTCTCCGCGGTGAGACAGGTAGGTCAGGAACTGCTGGGACGTGCTACCGATCATAGACTTCAGCGCAATCACACATTCTCCTGCACGGGAATGTCATGGAGACACGCGTGTCAAAACCCCACGTTTATGTCACATATAAAGAAAATGACTTATTTCTTGAGATTCGTTTAACATAGTAAAGTCTCCTCGTGTCCTGACCTTAATACGAAGCAGAATATTATTAGGGAAGTGGGGCTAAGCAGCCACAGACCAGCGATATCATTACATAGAGCAGAGCGACACTTTGTGACACTTTCTTATTGAGTCGTAAAAACAGGTGTCACAAACATCTACAAAATGTCACTTATTAAACAATAAATAAATAGAGGTAACGGGTAGAGCAGGAGAAGTACAACAAATCCCACAAGTCTGCAGCAAGCTGGTGAAGAAGGTTAGTGTGACAATGATACATCTACAGATGACACAATGTTCTGTCGTTCTATAAATGCAATAAAACAGTCACAATAAGAGCACATAGCAAAAGCCCCTTTATACCGTACAATGATCCGTGAGAAGCAACTACAACGTCCTCCCCCGTTTCCCAATACACATGGTGTAGACCATCTATAACCTCCCTGGAAATCACATAACATACTACACAGAACAACATAATATAATATACAATGTAATCTATAACCTAACACAGTCATCTCACCATAAGACTCGTATCCATCCATGGATTTAACTGTTAGCAGTAAGTGCTGGTCTTGTAGGTACTCGATCTCAGACAGAATAGGCCTCAGCTGCAGGAAGGACGAGGGGTTACAGTGAGATCCTTGCTAATAAATTATTATTCTTTATGTATATAGCACCTCCGTATAACACTGCGCTAAACAGAGAATATGTGTAATATATGTAATCACACACACATCAGTCCCTGGCTCATTGCATCTTACAGTCTAAATTCCCTAACATACACACACATCAGTCCCTGGCTCATTGGGGCTTACAGTCTAAATTCCCTAATACACACACACACACACACACACACACAGAAACACAGACTAGGATCAATTTGATAGCAGCCAATTAACCTACCAGTATGTTTTTGGAGTGTGGGAGGAAACCGGAGCACCCAGAGGAAACGCAAGCAAACACGGGGAAAACATACAAACTTCACACAGATAAGGCCATGGTCGGGAATTGAACTCATGACCCCAGTGCTGTGAGGCAGTAGTGCTAACCACTGAGCCACCGTGCTGCCCGGCACAATCGGCACTTTGCAACTATTGTCGCTCCTGTGATTATACACTAACGCGATATGTGGCTGAGCGGTCGTTTATCAGGTGATTGGCCCGATAGTCGGCTGAAAACCCTCCAGTGTATACCTAGCCGAATACACGGGTACTCACTCTCTAAAGTGGGGGCCTAGTGTCCCACAAAAATACAACAAATACAAAACAACAGAACTTACTGATTACAAACTGCAGTATCTCTCAGGAGCCATCTGACCTCCTCCCAGGTATCGAGAGACTGAATGAAGTGTCTGGAGCCTCTTACCAGCATCCCATCAGGTGCAAATACTGATTACTAGCAACTTGCTAGCTGTCTGAAAACCTGAAATGGGCTATATGAATGGAGCCCGCCCTTCTATCTCCATCCATACCCCAGGGACCTTTATACCAGCTGATCTGCATGTGGGTATTTATGTGAAGTTGCTTAATATACAAACTAGTATCATCCTGATAGAACAGCGTCACCCAGTGGTACTACAAGGACAGACATTAGGGCGTTTAGGTGAACGTGGGGGAAATGATTACAGTAAGAAACTATATTCTGGGATACCAACATGTGAGAGTATTAGATACCATGTATCTGTCAGGGATTAGATAGAACAGAGCGATTCTCTGCAGATCTCTACAGAGGTCGGTAATGTAATAATCTGCAGAATATATCACTATGTATCTGTCAGGAGGTAGATGGAACAGAGCAATGTTCTGCAGATCTCTACAGAGGTCGGTAATGTAATAATCTGCAGAATATATCACTATGTATCTGTCACACAGATATTTTGGGAATCCTACGTGTCTCAGTGGATAATCTGGCTCCGTGATGTGAAGATGATTATTACCTATGTGGATCAGCACTAGTTATCATGCGACGCCCCAGAAGCAGCGACAGAACCTCCCTCTGTATTCCAACAAGCACTCCGGTGAGTGAGACTCAAGGACTAGGTCACTTACTGTTGGGAGCTGTCTCGACGACCACTGGACCTTCAGGAAGTTGACGTTGTCAATGCTCTGACTGTCGTTCTCGCTGCTCTTCTTAAACTCTGATAAAGGAAGACATCAAACCCTGTGATGTTCAGGTCATTAGATCCAGATCCCTCCGATATAGACACAAGTACAGGAGACTGAGGGGCACCGACGGAGCTGGTACGTCCACATCATAGAGAACTTCTGAATATTATAATAACCGTTGTTTGACGCTCACCTTCCAGACATCCAGAATAGAACTCGATAAAGAACTTTGTTCTACTCGCTGTCTTCACAATGGCTTCAATGCTCTCAAACTCAATGTAGGCCTGGTCCGATGACTTCAGGAGACCTGAGCGTATGACAGAGACTGTAAGCTCACAGGACGACAACACGGGAGAGACACAATCACCGTAGTGACAGGAATTAGATTACTTACCTTTCTTAGAGACAAACTGTGACGTCACACCAACCTCAAAGGATGCAAAGACGGGGGAATGATCACTGGTCGTGATGTCATCAGTGCACCCTAAAATACACAGAGGGGAACACCCCAAATTACATTACAGAGCAGTCACTGCCCAACTAAACTCAGTTATTACTTAATATCTCATTAAGAGCTACAGAGAAACATTAGAGCTGTGAAGTGACATAATGGGTGAATCACATAAAACTACACATTATACATCTAAATTATAATTATATTATAATTCATCGAAGAGCTGCACAGACTGGTAATGTGCCTGATGTGACCTGTAATAACTTTATAATATACAGATCACTTTACTTCTCCAAAATAAACGTCACTGGGGTTTGAAGCCGGTTTTTCGGATCAGAACAAGAATGAATATTAAAAAGTAAACTGTAGCCACTAGATGGCACCCTTTGTGGGATCATACCGCCACTCGCTGTGTATTTATTTTTTGTTGTCCCTATCTCCAGGTTTTAGGTTTGAAGTCTCTAAAGACTAGGCCAGAACCCGACCTCCGTACAAAGATCTCATATCTGCGCGGCCGCTCACCGTACGAGTTACAGATGATGTGCGTTTCCGGGTAGGACTTCCACAGGATACGGTCACACCAGGAAGGGACATTAGTGCGGACCTGGAATACAGACAACAACAAGACTCTCTCAATGTATGAACCACTGTCGATCGACTCCCACACACGGCAGACTTCAAGTCTTGTTTGTTAGGATATCTATAAATGAAATCACTGAGGGACAGGGAGGACGGAGGAAACACAGGGAAGAGACACAGCAAAGAGCACAGAAGACCAAACACCATCACATGACAGAGAGCCAGACAGTGCCATTGTGTGGAAGCCAGAAGTGAGCAACCAATGGCTGGAAGGGCATGCTGGGAAAAGCAAAGTCATAGGGGCCCTGATGATGGAAAAAAATCTATTAAACAGGGACAAGAGACACCTTACCCCGGTGGGCTTGTGTTTATGATACACATATGTGTCTCTGGATCCTCGCTCATAGCGATATGTGGGGGGGTAGATGATCTCTTCCTCACCTGAAAAATAGGGACAAAAGACTGACATAGGATGCAATAGGCCAAGGGAGGCAAACAGGGCAGATGGGGGATGGGGATAATGTGAGGATAACGTTACAGGAGAGATGATGATAATATGATTATAATGTTACAGGATAGATGATGATAATGTGATTATAACGTTACAGGATAGATGAGGATAATGTATAGTGTATAGGTGAAGAGCAGGTCTTACTAAAACGTAAGAAGATCTTGTTCTTCTCCTTCTCCAGGTTCAGCTGATCGACTTTAAGCAATGGCTCAAATTCTTTGCGGCTGATAAAATTCAGGATCTCCTGTAAGTCCAGGAATCTTGTATGAGATTTATGGATACACATGTGCAATAATACATCATTACTGGGCTATAAGTCATCCCAACGTTCACCGTCACCACTGAGGATTGGCCTGATCACATGATGTCACTACTCATCTACTATTGGTTCAAAATAAGTCAGGGAATTCTAGGAAAAAAAAACTAGAAGAGACTGCCGGACCCTTCTGTAACAAGAGGTTAATCTGAGCTCTTACTTAGAAATCAAAATATCTGAGTGAGAAGGAAAAATATAAATAATAATTATATAACAATGCGTTCTCATAATGAAATGAACTTGGTCTATATCCATAATTAGAAACTAGAGCATGTGAAGAAAGCGGAGGTCAGCAATCCTTCACTAAACACTATAGTCCTATATGTCTACACTATACAAGGGGAATACTATCATCTCTCGGAATCCCTGTCTAGATATTGATTACAGATATTAATGTTTGCAATGAGTCAGCAAAGCCCCTTCGTAGTTATATATCACAAAAATTCACAATGATGTCCCGTTTCTGATTCAGCAAGAAAGTAACGCAGATAATTGTTACAAGAGTTTATCATTCTGTATTTCCCTCTTTATATCTACACAACACCCTCGGCTCCAGGGCGTCTCATATGCAAACAAGAGAGCGAATAGATTTATCAATATTCAAGTATTTTTTTTTTAAAAAAAACAATAGAGACTACAATTCCGTAGAGTTGATTTGTTCAGTTCTCTAGTAATGGACAAGATGGCGGCCTCACCTGTACGTCCATATCAAGGCGGTAATTCAGATCACCAAACCAGAAGAGGTGCGTGAAACGGAGGGAAATATCGAAGGAGTTCAGCTGCTTGTCCCCTAGAGAGAGGAGCCGTAGGATGTCCAGGTAATTCTGATTACGCCTGATATGGGGAGGGACAAAAGACCATTACATATAGACCTCCTGGAATCTACTACCTGTGTACTGCGAGGGGACGGACCGCTCAGAGGCCTTCATATAGTCTCAAGTGCTAAGTGTGAACCGTACATGTTGGTGCGCTATACAGATTGTACTGTCGTGATGTCACAACTATAGCTTTATATGTGTGATGAGCAGATCATTTAAAAGGGCACCTGTCATGGCACCAACATGGGAACGAGACATTTTGTGTGCCAGCGATGTCACCCATGACTTTATGTAAAATTTACACTAAGGCTAAGAGAGGGGCATTCTCTACAGGTCGTCATAGACAGCAAACAGTGACCTCTGCAGGTAACAAGAAGGAACTACACTCCATGAAATCAAATGCTCATATCTTTGATCAGTTTTATCAGGGAAATATCTACAAGTAATCGTTGTAGTGAACATTCCATAGGGAAACCTTAATATACAGCTGTAAATTAAATATGTTTATGGCTGTAGGCAGTTAATCCTTTCTGGAAAGTAGGACTTACCTTGCAGTCTTCTCATTTCCTGAGGTCAGGTGACAGTTCACAAAGCCAAACGAGGTCCCATTAAACATGAAAGATATTCCGACTGCTCCTTTGTTACCTGTAAGATTAGGCAGTTTTAATACATGTACGAAATGCTTTCCCATAGATTTCCTATCAGCCAAACAGACACGTCCAACATCCAGCCCATCAGCCAAACAGACACGCCCCACATCCAACCCATCAGCCACACAGACACGTCCCACATCCAGTCCATCAGACATGTCCCACATCCAGTCCATGAACCAAACAGACACGTCCAACATCCAGCCCATCAGCCAAACAGACACGTCCCACATCCAGGCCATCAGCCAAATAGACACGTCCCACATCCAGGCCATCAGCCAACCAGACACGTCCCACATCTAGCCCATCAACCAAAAAGACACGTCCCACATCCAGCCCATCAAACAGACACGTCCCACATCCAGCCCATCAGCCAAACAGACACGTCCCACATCCAGCCCATCAAACAGACACGTCCCACATCCAGCCCATCAGCCAAACAGACATGTCCCCCATCCAGCCCATCAGCCAAACAGACATGTCCCCCATCCAGCCCATCAGCCAAACACGTCCCCCATCCAGCAGATCAGCCAGAGACGTCCCACATCCAGGCCATCAGCCAAACAGACACGTCCCACATCCAGGCCATCAGCCAAACAGACACGTCCCACATCCAGGCCATCAGCCAAACAGACATGTCCCCCATCCAGCCCATCAGCCAAACAGACATGTCCCCCATCCAGCCCATCAGCCAAACACGTCCCCCATCCAGCAGATCAGCCAGAGACGTCCCACATCCAGCCCATCAGCCAAACAGACACGTCCCACATCCAGGCCATCAACCACACAGACACGTCCCACATCTAGTCCATCAACCAAACAGACACGACCCACATCCAGCTCATGAGCCACGTCCCACATCCAGCCCATCAGCCACACAGACACGTCCCACATCCAGTCCATCAGACATGTCCCATATCCAGTCCATCAACCAAACAGACACGTCCCACATCCAGTACATCAGACACGTCCCACATCCTGTCCATCAGACAGACATACTCAGAATAGTATGTCTGTGGGATCCTGTAGACTACTTCCCTAGTAGTCTACAGGAGTCCTCTGTAAACTCAACCCCCACTGATAATACACCCACACAGCTATCACAACCCACACAGCTATTCACCCAAAGTGTTGGCAATTCCAGTCTTCACGCTGGATGTGCTTATGTGTGTGATCCGGTTCTCATGTTCCACCCGAACCAGGACAACAATCTTAATATTCCACAAGGACTGCATTGCGACCTTCAGGAAAACATGATAAAGGAATATATTATATACATATATACATGCCATAAAATGTTTTATAGAACAGTCTCTCCTGGCTCAGTGACATAACAGCACTAACAAGAGATATGAGTCTTGTCTGGTTTTATCCTTCATAGAATTATCTGTTTTATAGACTTTTAAAGGACCAGTAAGTCCTCCAACATATTCAGTCACAATAAATTTAACCATGTCCTGTATCCTCCTGCTGTGCAGAGATTCACGGAGAAGTCCTGTGGGGTAACACTGTTACCCCACAGCAACGGGGGAATACCAAGTGCAGATCCAGCTGACCCGGTGGGAAAGTCCCCCCCTCTACTGCCCTAAATACCTAAAGTCAGACAGCGGTGATGACGCACTACATGACGCAGGCTCTGCGCAGGACTCACGTCATGTTTAATGTCACATGTTTCACAATGATCCTTCCTGTCCGTACCACAGATATATACGTCCTACTAAAGCTGGTTCTCTACTCTAACACATCTCATTGTTTCATCATTTTGTAATTACAAAACATCAGAAAGTGAAATTAATAAAACAACACGAGAACATAAAATAATACACCTGAAATGAAGACACATTAAAAGCAGAGTTACACATAAGGGTGACATTGAGGACTGATTTGAGCGGCTAAAGAAAGGAGGGGGGGGGGGTTAATAAGAAATCTCTTTACTTGTTTCATCAGAGTGTAATGTTGTTGCTGATTAATGTCATTTTTTGGGTTTTCTATCCCTTTATTACATACTGACACCAAAAACAAATATTGTTGACTGCTAAATATAAGAGATAAAACATGATATGGGCAGCACAGTGGCTCAGTGGTTAGCACTTCTGCTTTGAGTTTGATTCCCGACCACGGGCCTATCTGTGAGGAGTTTGTATGTTCTCCCTGTGTTTGTGTGGGGTTCCTCCGGGTGCTCCGGTTTCCTCCCACACTCCAAAAACATACTAGTAGGTTAATTGGCTGCTATCAAAATTGACCCTTAGGGAATTTAGACTGTAAGCTCCAATGGGGCAGGGACTGAGGTGAATGAGTTCTCTGTACGGCGCTGCGGAATTAGTGGCGCTATATAAATAAATGATGATGATGATGATGATGATATAAATGGGTGGGGGCTGTATTTATTCACAAAGAACAGAAGTGACTGAGGCCTACAAAGCAGGAAGAAGAGGGCCACAATGGGGCCCCCAGAACACCAGCCTGTAATAAACGTTATGTGGTGTTACGCGAGTTGTTATCCGCGTGACGTACCGGCCGATAGTCCAGTTCCGTGCACTCTTTCAGCATCCCCCGCAGGAAGTCCACCCACTCCTTATCCGCCACCGAGTTCTCCTGCGTCCCGAAGACGTAGATGTCGTGAGGGATGGTGACCGCCATCTCATCCAGCGTCTTCCCCAAACCCTTGGAGCCGATCCAGGAGGTGATGCTCTTCTGTGGTGGAACACTTCCTGCAGAGGAGAAGTCAGTATTAAAACCAGACTAGAAATGTATCATCATCACTTATCATCAGTCATGTATCTATATCATGTACCACCATTATCCCCACGTATCATCCCCATCGCGTATTGTCATCGTACCTGGGAGGTGCGGTTCTTTACATACGTAATATTTAATTTATCTCAGCAAAGAAATTATTATTTTATTAAGGAACATTTATTTACCCGTTTACATACAGTAACACAGAGATAGAAGACAGCGGACAGAGAGTATCACACGCTCGAATCTCATTCCTACAAGTAGCGTTGGTCAGGTGGAGTCAGAGCCAGATTAACCATTGGGCAGTCTAGGCGCCCATCTAGGGCCCGGCGCATGGAGGGGCCCCAGATTACTCTTAAGAGTGTTTGTTTGATAAAAAGAAAAGGAAAGGGGCCCCTAATCTTGCCTAGGGCCCCATGAAGACGTCATCTGGCTCTCGCCAGCACTTGTTTTTCAATCTCACCCATATTCCAGGTCCCGATGAAGATGGACATCATGTCCGGCTCGTCCTGATTAGAGTGTTTGTTCTTCATCAGCTGCAGCAGCTGGCAGAAGGCTTCTCGCTTCTATACAGAGGACGGGAGATCCACAGTCACTGACCACACAGCTGACACTTACTCACAAGTTACATTAGTTAGGATAGAACCCACCACCCCCGGGTGCAATGCAATTATTACTGCCATCAGCATGTGTGGGGCACAGCTGGCTGAAGAGGGTGTCCTAGGATGGGAAAGTCTCCTGTCCAAACCTGGTACGTTCTCTTTCACCAAGTGCGACTCGTTGCTGCCAAATCTGCCGGCTGATTGTGGTAAACAATCAGCTGTGCCCCGGAGAAGGAATCTACCCCTCCCTCTTGGTACCAACCACCCACCGCAGAACATGTTATACGTGGCTGGACGGACTCACCCTGGCACTGACGAAAATGAAGTCTTTCCGTTGGGTCTTATCCTTCTCTTTCTCGAACACGATACCCAGCTTACAGGGCGCCCGCTGGGACTTGATGAGCTGTCGGACTGGGGAGAAGGGATATAATATACTTATGACGACACAATGAAAACATCTTGGGGGCTGTAAGCCATCAATTCACAACAGACAAATACATTACCGGTCATAAAAATATCTGGACACAAGGGGGGGGTGAGAGGGGGGCATTAAGCACATTGAGGTAAGTTAAATACAAAGGGCCAGGGACCGAGTCTTAAAGACACCTGCATCCTCAGTAACTGCTGGGTTATGAAAGTCGTACAAAACTTCCTGCAGAAGTTTACAGCTTATCTGCTCCACTAGATGACAGCATTTATACAACGGCCAAGAAAGTACGGCCCAACTCGGGGCATCACACACTGATAGGCTTCTAGTGTCCGCCCCCCAGGACGTTGTATGACATACCACTGCACCCTCCCACTTACAAGAGGCCGGCTGGGGCCAGAACTGGAGTCCCTCGTTACTGACGGATCCTCATCACTGAAGCAGCCGTCACAATCTCTATATGTGCAGCTAAGACGACCAGTCCTGAAAACGCCACATGCGCAGCGTAATAAACCTCACGTACAGGTCAGACTGTGACAGACGAGTCAACTCCATCAGTCGAAGGACCGAGCAGTTATAAGAGGCCGTGTTCTGCCCCCCATCTCAGTCCTAACTCACCGACTGACTATGAGAGAATGAGGAGACCCAGCTTATAATTATGGGGCTTTTGGTAGGGGCTTTAAGGGACGTTTATTACAACGTTATCCAAACTGCCCCACGTAAAGCCCTCCGATTCACCAATATTTATTCAAACTTTACTAAGACAATTATAAAGATATTATTAGGCTCATAGACCCCTCACTGCGTCTCTGGGCACAGAGAAATTTGCGCTTCTTACTTTTGTCATGAGCAAAGGTATTCCAGTCTTCCTGAGCCTCCTTCACCTTCTTCGTTACCACCAGTTTCCCCCCTTCCACGTCCACGCTCAGCGTGTACTTCTGTGATTTGACGATCTTGGTGAGGTCTGGCATGTCCAACTTCACCTGCGGGAGATTACAGCGACGGTGACCCTGAGTCTGGACATGGGTACCCCCAGATAGTGACTATCCCTAACCATAATTAGCATTTATATACTCTATATTTCCTGACGCAACACAGCGCCATCTGTGCTTCCAAAGATAAGAAAAATCAGCAGCACGTTCCAATTCCCCGCAGTATATAATGCATGATAATAATCACCCTGTTATATTGTCCCCTATAAAACACACATCATCGTCCAACTGTCCTGATTTCTGAGGGACCGTCCTGATTTGCGGCCCGAGAGAGAGAGGCGGAGCTTACGTGGAAATAGGCAGGAGCTTAGTTTGTCCCAATTTAAATGGGACATATGATATCATGAAGATCTATAAGTAATACAGACTAAAGGGTATTCCCACCTACAGTGAGGGTGTTTATATGTTTTACATACATAATAAAAGGAGATTACATCCAGCAGTACATAGATCAGAAGATCACAGCAGGAGTTATATCGCCACCCACAGGCGGAGGGTGGGAGTGCAGGGGAAGCCTCACCTCAAAGGTCTGCACAGGGATACTCTTGGTCTTCCTGGAGGATTGTGGGACCGGAGCAGATTGGGCTGAGTTGCTCATGTCCTGCAAAACTTTCAGTGCCTGAGAGTAAGAATTAGGGATAAGATCACAATGAAGGGAGAGGGCTGGAATTACCGGAAGAGAGAATTTAATAGATATGGAATTAACAATAACAAGCTTCAAAAAGTGCTTCCATAATGCAGGAATGATGAATATATGAATTAATGAATATTAAAAACAAAAACAATGAGTTTGAACAACCTGGAACACAAAACAAACACAAGATGTATCAGCTGACGGCTTAAACTAACACCTTAATATCAAAATCACACCCACATTCCCTGCAGGAAGCACTACAGATCCCAGCACCGAGGATCAGGATACATATTAAGCCATGACAGCGTTTGCATTACATAAAGCTCTGCCCCCCACAGGACACCCCTCGTCTGAGAGAGACACCCCACCTTTTTCTCAATGCTGGACAGGAAATCCTTCAGGATGGACAATTTGAGGACCAGACTCTCCAGCTCCTGTTCTCCGCTCTGGTTGACAGCCTGAGAAACGAGAGAGGAGGGGAGATAACGATGGGGCCCCCAGGGACCGAGGGGCTTTTAGGAGTCAATCACTTCCTGCTCACACACGGTCTTACAGCTCCATTACCCAGCTGGGGTGTGGTGGTCCGCAGACATCCGTGTGCGGCAGCATCATGTCATCTACATATACAGTCAGCGCCTACACGTGTTGTGTGATCTACTCTCAGCTGGGGATTTACTAATCATTACAACCACAGGAATCATTAGCTCATTAACAATATTACAGATTCTAGGATGGGAATGACACATTGCGATGAGCACAGACACTTATTCCTATATTATAGTGGAGAGATACATTGTTTCATTAAATAAGAGGAGAGAATGTTACTGTTGCTGCACTTACTGCAAATATTTACCCATCGTTACACAGAAACCTGCATTAAACAAACACACAGAATGTTGTAATCAGATGTGTACACTGCACTAAACACACATTGATACTAATCACAATGAGCCCTCTGTTAGTACAACGCAGAGAACAGGTTATTAGGCCAGCGCTGCAGAGGGGAAGATAAGTCCACATTTTGTGATTTGTAAACAACCCCTCCGGGTCACATTCCCACTCGCTGGGTGGGAAACATTATGAACAAAACATCCACATTGGAAAAGGTTTTGGCCGCGGTCCCCAGTAGACCAAGGCGGCTGAGGCGGAGGTCAGGTTATAAACTAGATTGTGTGCGTGACCAAGGTAACGCACTGAGGCCGTCAGCGAGCCACTGGTACCCGAAGGGTTAAAACATAAAGCTTTTTTTCACATTGTATTTCCAGAGATCAGAAACGGACATTAAGCACAGTACAGAGTTTACAGTAATAGAAACACAATGAGCCTCTAGTCGTCAATACTAACCGCTATGGGGGAGGTGAAACCGCAAGTCTCAGCATGACCTGTCTGCAAATGGTAGGGGCATGCTGGTTCTTGTAGTTCCGTGGCAGGCCGCGTTAGTCCTATAAGAGCGTAAATTTGGGCCTATGACTTTTAAGGAAATCACAGTAGAGAAATCTGTGAGATTGATAAGATAATGGCCACAAAGTCAGTGCAAGATCTTCAGAATAAAGGTTACCCGGACCCAAGGAGATGGGCGAGGGGTGACATGACTGTATAGCACCGTGTCATATATACTGATTCTGTATGGATGAAATACAATAATATAATAATTTATAGACGATCTTCCATCTGCCACTAATGCTCATTGGACCCGAGCGCAGCACATGACTAATCATATGTCACACTTACTGTGTGTGTTCCTCTTTTTAGATGCCAGCCCCCTATGAATATTCATGAGTCTAATGAGACAGTGAACATCCCATGTACTGGCAGGAGCATGCTCAGAGCGCTCCAGAGAACATCCTGTGACATCATCATGCCAGCTTGCAGTACATTGGCTCTGAATGATCACATGGGCTCCCAGTTCTACTGTAGAGCCTGCAGACGGGTTGTAGTACTTATGTTTCACCTGCAGGGGGGGAGCGCGATTAGATACCAGCTGCAGGTTACAGATCAGGGTTGTGGGATGCGAAGGGGGGGGGGGGGAGAGGGCGGCTGGATGTATCAGTGGAATCTACAGGGGATGCAGACCAATATCATGCTGCTCATCTGACAATTGCCCGTGTAACGCTCATTGCTGGGCTGACAATCGCCTACCTGCTGCAGAATCTTGGTCACCATTGGAGAACTCTGCTGATCGAAGATCTTGGAGAGAATTTCCAGCCCGGATAATACTTTATCAACTTCCCTTAAAGAGGAAAAAAATATAAAATAATATACATAATAGATACAACAATCTGTTCCTACCTCCCAGTATCCCTGATTCTCAGACTTATAAAGGGGCAGGCCTGTCAGAAAGTGGGTGTGGCTTTGCTGGAATATGAGTGGGGTTTGGTGGAAGTAGATTATGGGAGGGGCTTAGTTTGCCCTGTTTTAAATGTTGGTAATTATGGCTATTTAATACATCCCGGCTGATATGTTCTTATTCCTATATTCCCTACAGGGTCTTCCGTGTCTTACCCGTGCAGCCGTTTGCAGGAGACGACCAGCGTTTTGTTGAGGTGGGGAAGGTTAGTGGCCCCGGATTTCACAGCTTCTAGATCTAGGGCATAACTGCCCTTCAGATACTCGTGAGACACCGTGCTCAGCCCATTGGTTGAGCTGCCAGAGATAGAGAGATGAAGATGTCATGGAAGTGACTTTCAAACCACGTACGCAGTAAATACACAGATTATTGCATTAAATGAGTATAATATATATTGCTCGCTAACTAAACAGGCAGAGTGTGAGTGACAGCTTGGCAGACTTGCACTGAAGGAATGCACAATGTGGATTGGTGGATTCATACACAGGGGGGAGGGGTCAATGATGTCACAGTAACCTGAATGCCTGTAGAATCAGTGGGGTGGCACCAGCTTACGTCAAACACAACTATATATAAATCACCAGTGTGACACCAGCTTAAGGCAAAGAACCGCTGACTACTTCCCGAGCAGATATATGTTACTTAGAAATATCCGCTATATGGGGGAACTTGCTGAACATTTAGGATACTGTAAGTGCCACATTTTGTCACTTGTCATAACGCCACATGTAAAATAAAAGTCTCGTCTGACACTAGCGACACAACATTCAGAGAAATTGGAGTTTCCTATTTATATATATATACAGGTATTACAAGTTATCACCAGGTAATCACCACATTACCTCTCTGTAGGGCTCAGATCCTGACCACACGGCACCAAACTCGACCCTGACCCAGCAGAGAAACTGGCGGAGGCCGAGCGCGGAGGGAGAGGCGGTTTCTCGTCCTCGCCATCTGAAATAAAAATCATCACACTATAGAACAACAGGAATTTCTGCTGCAAAACTGAGAAATAAAACAAACAAGAAACCTCTTCTCCTCGAGTTACTAATTACTGGATATTTTATTCCACTTCAACACGTTACATGTGCGGTTTCTGCACCGCAGATTAATATCACGCACACGTCATACATTAGATACACTCTGAATATATACTGCTCATAATGACACCGATTTATTCACAGTATAAGCTGCTGGTGTTTTGCAGTCACAATGGAACATTTTGTAGAGCACTTTACACATTTTTTTATTTGCAGCTATAATATAAAATAACCTTTTATATCATTAATGTCGCCACTACGCCCACGTGGACCAACGAGAGATCAGACAACGGACAGCGGGGTGGTGAGATGCTCTATAACGGGTCTATATAACAAGTCTCCGCTCAGTCATCACCAGAGAGATGAACTGGGCCACGTTCAGAGAACTGTCTGACTTTTGCTATGTACAGCCAAGGACTCATCTATTCCATCTACACTAAACCTTTCCACGCTCACTGCTCCCGCAGAATAAAAAGACGATTCAGAAGGAAACTGTTGACTTTAAGAACAAAAACAAATATGAAAAAGGAGAAGACGAGATCTGGGTGGAAAATGAGAAACAATCTTCTGGCGTCAGAGTTACCGGGGACTAAACACAACTCGTTGTTATTACAATCACAGTCCTGGTCATAGGGAGATATTTAAACATCTGGAAAGGAGAACTGTGTGTTATTAATGACTGGCCAGGGTAGGAGAAGCTATGAGCCCATAGGCGGGGCAGTGGTAAGAAGCATGTGGAACTACAAGTCCCAGCATGGCCTAAGGGGCAGAGGACAACTCTAGGATCTGACCTAGGACTCACCCGAATAATCTCTGTCATCTACGACGTCCTTCTCCCTCTCCACGGGGTACAGCAGGGTACACACCATGCCCTGATTCGGCTGCAGGTACAGAGCGATCAGGTCAGCGAGCGTCTTGAACCGTCGCACCTGTACGCCCTGAGAAGTCTGCGGGAGACCAGAGATAATTACACACATTATACCGTGTTATGCAGCTTACACACATGATACATTCACAGAGAAAAATCACAAAGGAAACTCCCCCAGCACACTGCTATAACCAGCAACAGAGTTGCCATTTCTACTGTAGATAAAAATGCAGAAGTCTTAGTTGCACACATTTACAAATGTATGTTAAAGCCCCCCGCCACTCCACGGTATAGGGTGGTCCTAACTCTAAACAGTGAGGGTACCATATATTTGGGTCATACATTTGTGTTTTTAAAACATGATACATTATAACGTGTTATGCAGCGTACACACATGATACCATATTATGCAGAGACAGAGAGAGAGAGAGAGAGAGAGAGAGAGAGAGAGAGAGACAGAGAGAGACAGAGAGAGAGAGAGAGACAGAGACAGACAGAGAGACAGACAGAGAGAGAGACAGAGAGAGAGACAGAGAGAGAGACAGAGAGAGAGACAGAGAGAGAGACAGAGACAGAGACAGAGACAGAGAGGAGGGTGGTAGAGGCTTGATTTAGACACATTATATATATATATATATATATATATATATATACACACACACACACACACACACACACACACACACACACAGTATATATGTCCCAGCATGCACTGTACTGCACTCTGTTACTGTAAATATTAATGTTGGAGCTAATTCACCAGAAGAGAACTGTAGTTATATACAGCATTTGCTGTTTCCTCAATCTGCATTTATGATTTACTATATGCAAATAGGCCTTTTCAACATATGTGTGTGCGTGTGTGTGTGTATATATGTATGTCTGCGTAATGTGATTTTTGCATCTTCATTATGAGCAAATTGAAACTATAATCTAATTTGTGGGGACTATTCCTAAAATATACTAAACTACATAGAAATAATAATAATATTTTCCCTCGTGTCTCTTCCCATTCCTCCAGCTCATAGCAGTCAGAGCAATAGATACTTTATTTAAGGGCTTGATGTTTGCATAAGCAGCAGTGTGAGGGGGACTCCAATACTCCGACCACCTTACTCACATATCCCCCATATTAAATATATATCTCTGAATTTAATTTTACATTTACTGTATTTATACAATGTCAATTCAAAGATCAAAATCATATATAACAAAGATTTATAAACGTTTTTCATATAAAAGGAATATTTAACACCACAATCTACCGATATCAGTGTGATATGAGCCTCCCCCTCTCTCCTGGTATCCTGTCCCCTCCGCTGAAATGCTGCAGGAGGACCCTACTCCTTCCACTATATAACTCAGTATGTGGCTTCCTGCTGCCTCCATTCCCCTCCTCACATCATGTCACTGCCCCTGTCACATGCAGCCCAGTCCTCACTAACACATCACTCATCTCCTGATATACTCTGTGCTGCTGGGGACCCTGCTCCTTCCACTATATAACTCTCAGTCTGTGGCTTCCTGCTGCCTCCATTCCCCTCCTCACATCATATCACTGCCCCTGTCACATGCAGCCCTGTCCTCACTGACACATCACTCATCTCCTGATATACTCTGTGCTGCTGGGGACCCTGCTCCTTCCTCTATATAACTCTCAGTCTGTGGCTTCCTGCTGCCTCCATTCCCCTCCTCACATCATGTCACTGCCCCTGTCACATGCAGCCCAGTCCTCACTAACACATCACTCATCTCCTGATATACTCTGTGCTGCTGGGGACCCTGCTCCTTCCACTATATAACTCTCAGTCTGTGGCCTCCTGCTGCCTCCATTCCCCTCCTCACATCATGTCACTGCCCCTGTCACATGCAGCCCTGTCCTCACTAACACATCACTCATCTCCTGATATACTCTGTGCTGCTGGGGGTCCTGCTCCTTCCACTATATAACTCTCAGTCTGTGACTTCCTGCTGCCTCCAATCCCCTCCTCACATCATGTCACTGCCCCTGTCACATGCAGCCCTGTCCTCACTAACACATCACATCTCCTGATATACTCTGTGCTGCTGGGGACCCTGCTCCTTCCACTATATAACTCTCAGTCTGTGGCTTCCTGCTGCCTCCATTCCCCTCCTCACATCATGTCACTGCCCCTGTCACATGCAGCCCTGTCCTCACTAACACATCACTCATCTCCTGATATACTCTGTGCTGCTGGGGGCCCTGCTCCTTCCACTATATAACTCTCAGTCTGTGACATCCTGCTGCCTCCATTCCCCTCCTCACATCATGTCACTGCCCCGTCACATGCAGCCCTGTCCTCACTAACACATCACTCATCTCCTGATATACTCTGTGCTGCTGGGGGACCCTGCTCCTTCCACTATATAACTCTCAGTCTGTGGCTTCCTGCTGCCTCCATTCCCCTCCTCACATCATGTCACTGCCCCTGTCACATGCAGCTCTGTACTCACTAACACATCACTCATCTCCTGATATACTCTGTGCTGCTGGGGGACCCTGCTCCTTCCACTATATAACTCTCAGTCTGTGGCTTCCTGCTGCCTCCATTCCCCTCCTCACATCATGTCACTGCCCCTGTCACATGCAGCCCTGTCCTCACTAACACATCACTCATCTCCTGATATACTCTGTGCTGCTGGAGGACACTGCTCCTTCCACTATATAACTCTCAGTCTGTGACTTCCTGCTGCCTCCATTCCCCTCCTCACATCATGTCACTGTCCCTGTCAATAGGTGGCATTTATCTAGCAGTATACTAGTGTATTATTAGTCGAAGTCTATAACTCCAGAACGTTTCTATATAGGGTTAATACTCAGTGACAGTTGTGCAGATGATCTGGTTACTAACAGCAGGTTAGATGGCAGCAGAAATGATACATTATTTACATCCCTGATGGCCGCACACAGCCAGGGAACTGGTGGTTAGAGAACAATACAGGTACAGAATGGAAGACAACAGCCGTGAAACTACAAACTACATACGACAGCAGCAGCGCGGTGACCGCAGAGTGTACGTCACACGGATACAGCGCGGTGACCGCAGAGTGTACGTCACACGGATACAGCGCGGTGACCGCAGATTGTATGTCACACGGATACAGCGCGGTGAGCGCAGAGTGTACATCACACGGATACAGCGCGGTGACCGCAGAGTGTACGTCACACGGATACAGCGCGGTGACCGCACAGTGTACGTCACACGGATACAGCGCGGTGACCGCAGATTGTACGTCACACGGATACAGCGCGGTGAGCGCAGAGTGTACGTCACAGGGATACAGCGCGGTAACCGCAGAGTGTACGTCACAGGGATACAGCGCGGTGACCGCAGATTGTACGTCACACGGATACAGCGCGGTGACCGCAGATTGTACGTCACACGGATACAGCGCGGTGACCGCAGATTGTACGTCACACGGATACAGCGCGGTAACCGCAGAGTGTACGTCACAGGGATACAGCGCGGTGACCGCACAGTGTACGTCACACGGATACAGCGCGGTGACCGCAGAGTGTACGTCACACGGATACAGCGCGGTGACCGCACAGTGTACGTCACACGGATACAGCGCGGTGACCGCAGATTGTACGTCACACGGATACAGCGCGGTGAGCGCAGATTGTACGTCACACGGATACAGCGCGGTGAGCGCAGATTGTACGTCACACGGATACAGCGCGGTGAGCGCAGAGTGTACGTCACACGGATACAGCGCGTGACCGCAGAGTGTACGTCACACGGATACAGCGCGGTGACCGCAGAGTGTACGTCACACGGATACAGCGCGGTGACCGCAGCTTGTACGTCACACGGATACAGCGCGGTGAGCGCAGAGTGTACGTCACACGGATACAGCGCGGTGACCGCACAGTGTACATCACACGGATACAGCGCGGTGACCGCACAGTGTACATCACACGGATACAGCGCGGTGACCGCACAGTGTACGTCACACAGATACAGCGCGGTGACCGCACAGTGTACGTCACACGGATACAGCGCGGTAACCGCACAGTGTACGTCACACGGATACAGCGCGGTGACCGCACAGTGTACGTCACACGGATACAGCGCGGTGACCGCAGAGTGTACGTCACACGGATACAGCGCGGTGACCGCACAGTGTACGTCACACGGATACAGCGCGGTGAGCGCAGAGTGTACGTCACACGGATACAGCGCGGTGAGCGCAGAGTGTACGTCACACGGAT
Source organism: Mixophyes fleayi (assembly GCF_038048845.1). NCBI lineage: Eukaryota > Metazoa > Chordata > Amphibia > Anura > Limnodynastidae > Mixophyes > Mixophyes fleayi. The sequence continues at coordinate 6,640,485 of NC_134403.1, forward strand.
ACAGCGCGGTGAGCGCAGAGTGTACGTCACACGGATACAGCGCAGTGAGCGCAGAGTGTACGTCACACGGATACAGCGCGGTGACCGCAGAGTGTACGTCACACGGATACAGCGCGGTGACCGCACAGTGTACGTCACACGGATACAGCGCGGTGACCGCACAGTGTACGTCACACGGATACAGCGCGGTGACCGCAGAGTGTACGTCACACGGATACAGCGCGGTGACCGCACAGTGTACGTCACACGGATACAGCGCGGTGACCGCACAGTGTACGTCACACGGATACAGCGCGGTGACCGCACAGTGTACGTCACACGGATACAGCGCGGTGACCGCACAGTGTACGTCACACGGATACAGCGCGGTGACCGCACAGTGTACGTCACACGGATACAGCGCGGTGAGCGCAGAGTGTACATCACACGGATACAGCGCGGTGACCGCACAGTGTACGTCACACGGATACAGCGCGGTGACCGCACAGTGTACGTCACAGGGATACAGCGCGGTGACCGCACAGTGTACGTCACACGGATACAGCGCGGTGACCGCACAGTGTACGTCACACGGATACAGCGCGGTGACCGCAGAGTGTACGTCACACGGATACAGCGCGGTGACCGCAGAGTGTACGTCACACGGATACAGCGCGGTGACCGCAGAGTGTACGTCACACGGATACAGCGCTGTGACCGCAGAGTGTACGTCACACGGATACAGCGCGGTGACCGCAGAGTGTACGTCACACGGATACAGCGCTGTGACCGCAGAGTGTACGTCACACGGATACAGCGCGGTGACCGCAGAGTGTACGTCACACGGATACAGCGCGGTGACCGCACAGTGTACGTCACACGGATACAGCGCGGTGACCGCACAGTGTACGTCACACAGATACAGCGCGGTAACCGCAGAGTGTACGTCACAGGGATACAGCGCGGTGACCGCAGAGTGTACGTCACACAGATACAGCGCGGTAACCACAGAGTGTGCGTCACACGGATACAGCGCGGTGACCGCAGAGTGTACGTCACACGGATACAGCGCGGTGACCGCACAGTGTACGTCACACAGATACAGCGCGGTGACCGCACAGTGTACGTCACACGGATACAGCGCGGTGACCGCACAGTGTACGTCACACGGATACAGCGCGCTGACCGCAGAGTGTACGTCACACGGATACAGCGCGGTGACCGCAGATTGTACGTCACACGGATACAGCGCGGTGACCGCAGATTGTACGTCACACGGATACAGCGCGGTGAGCGCAGATTGTACGTCACACGGATACAGCGCGGTAACCGCAGAGTGTACGTCACACGGATACAGCGCGGTGACCGCAGAGTGTACGTCACACGGATACAGCGCGTGACCGCAGAGTGTACGTCACACGGATACAGCGCGGTGAGCGCAGAGTGTACGTCACACGGATACAGCGCGGTGAGCGCAGAGTGTACGTCACACGGATACAGCGCAGTGAGCGCAGAGTGTACGTCACACGGATACAGCGCGGTGACCGCAGAGTGTACGTCACACGGATACAGCGCGGTGACCGCACAGTGTACGTCACACGGATACAGCGCGGTGACCGCACAGTGTACGTCACACGGATACAGCGTGGTGACCGCAGAGTGTACGTCACACGGATACAGCGCGGTGACCGCACAGTGTACGTCACACGGATACAGCGCGGTGACCGCACAGTGTACGTCACACGGATACAGCGCGGTGACCGCACAGTGTACGTCACACGGATACAGCGCGGTGACCGCACAGTGTACGTCACACGGATACAGCGCGGTGACCGCACAGTGTACGTCACACGGATACAGCGCGGTGACCGCAGAGTGTACATCACACGGATACAGCGCGGTGAGCGCAGAGTGTACATCACACGGATACAGCGCGGTGACCGCACAGTGTACGTCACACGGATACAGCGCGGTGACCGCACAGTGTACGTCACAGGGATACAGCGCGGTGACCGCACAGTGTACGTCACACGGATACAGCGCGGTGACCGCACAGTGTACGTCACACGGATACAGCGCGGTGACCGCAGAGTGTACGTCACACGGATACAGCGCGGTGACCGCAGAGTGTACGTCACACGGATACAGCGCGGTGACCGCAGAGTGTACGTCACACGGATACAGCGCTGTGACCGCAGAGTGTACGTCACACGGATACAGCGCGGTGACCGCAGAGTGTACGTCACACGGATACAGCGCTGTGACCGCAGAGTGTACGTCACACGGATACAGCGCGGTGACCGCAGAGTGTACGTCACACGGATACAGCGCGGTGACCTCAGAGTGTACGTCACACGGATACAGCGCGGTGACCGCAGAGTGTACATCACACGGATACAGCGCGGTGACCGCACAGTGTACGTCACACGGATACAGCGCGGTGACCGCACAGTGTACGTCACACGGATACAGCGCGGTGACCGCACAGTGTACGTCACACAGATACAGCGCGGTAACCGCAGAGTGTACGTCACAGGGATACAGCGCGGTGACCGCAGAGTGTACGTCACACAGATACAGCGCGGTAACCACAGAGTGTACGTCACACGGATACAGCGCGGTGACCGCACAGTGTACGTCACACGGATACAGCGCGCTGACCGCAGAGTGTACGTCACACGGATACAGCGCGGTGACCGCAGAGTGTACGTCACACAGATACAGCGCGGTGACCGCAGAGTGTACGTCACACGGATACAGCGCGGTGACCGCAGAGTGTACGTCACACGGATACAGCGCGGTGACCGCAGAGTGTACGTCACACGGATACAGCGCGGTGACCGCAGAGTGTACGTCACACGGATACAGCGCTGTGACCGCAGAGTGTACGTCACACGGATACAGCGCGGTGACCGCAGAGTGTACGTCACACGGATACAGCGCTGTGACCGCAGAGTGTACGTCACACGGATACAGCGCGGTGACCGCAGAGTGTACGTCACACGGATACAGCGCGGTGACCGCACAGTGTACGTCACACGGATACAGCGCGGTGACCGCACAGTGTACGTCACACAGATACAGCGCGGTAACCGCAGAGTGTACGTCACAGGGATACAGCGCGGTGACCGCAGAGTGTACGTCACACAGATACAGCGCGGTAACCACAGAGTGTGCGTCACACGGATACAGCGCGGTGACCGCAGAGTGTACGTCACACGGATACAGCGCGGTGACCGCACAGTGTACGTCACACAGATACAGCGCGGTGACCGCACAGTGTACGTCACACGGATACAGCGCGGTGACCGCACAGTGTACGTCACACGGATACAGCGCGCTGACCGCAGAGTGTACGTCACACGGATACAGCGCGGTGACCGCAGATTGTACGTCACACGGATACAGCGCGGTGACCGCAGATTGTACGTCACACGGATACAGCGCGGTGAGCGCAGATTGTACGTCACACGGATACAGCGCGGTAACCGCAGAGTGTACGTCACACGGATACAGCGCGGTGACCGCAGAGTGTACGTCACACGGATACAGCGCGTGACCGCAGAGTGTACGTCACACGGATACAGCGCGGTGAGCGCAGAGTGTACGTCACACGGATACAGCGCGGTGAGCGCAGAGTGTACGTCACACGGATACAGCGCAGTGAGCGCAGAGTGTACGTCACACGGATACAGCGCGGTGACCGCAGAGTGTACGTCACACGGATACAGCGCGGTGACCGCACAGTGTACGTCACACGGATACAGCGCGGTGACCGCACAGTGTACGTCACACGGATACAGCGCGGTGACCGCAGAGTGTACGTCACACGGATACAGCGCGGTGACCGCACAGTGTACGTCACACGGATACAGCGCGGTGACCGCACAGTGTACGTCACACGGATACAGCGCGGTGACCGCACAGTGTACGTCACACGGATACAGCGCGGTGACCGCACAGTGTACGTCACACGGATACAGCGCGGTGACCGCACAGTGTACGTCACACGGATACAGCGCGGTGACCGCAGAGTGTACATCACACGGATACAGCGCGGTGAGCGCAGAGTGTACATCACACGGATACAGCGCGGTGACCGCACAGTGTACGTCACACGGATACAGCGCGGTGACCGCACAGTGTACGTCACAGGGATACAGCGCGGTGACCGCACAGTGTACGTCACACGGATACAGCGCGGTGACCGCACAGTGTACGTCACACGGATACAGCGCGGTGACCGCAGAGTGTACGTCACACGGATACAGCGCGGTGACCGCAGAGTGTACGTCACACGGATACAGCGCGGTGACCGCAGAGTGTACGTCACACGGATACAGCGCTGTGACCGCAGAGTGTACGTCACACGGATACAGCGCGGTGACCGCAGAGTGTACGTCACACGGATACAGCGCTGTGACCGCAGAGTGTACGTCACACGGATACAGCGCGGTGACCGCAGAGTGTACGTCACACGGATACAGCGCGGTGACCTCAGAGTGTACGTCACACGGATACAGCGCGGTGACCGCAGAGTGTACATCACACGGATACAGCGCGGTGACCGCACAGTGTACGTCACACGGATACAGCGCGGTGACCGCACAGTGTACGTCACACGGATACAGCGCGGTGACCGCACAGTGTACGTCACACAGATACAGCGCGGTAACCGCAGAGTGTACGTCACAGGGATACAGCGCGGTGACCGCAGAGTGTACGTCACACAGATACAGCGCGGTAACCACAGAGTGTACGTCACACGGATACAGCGCGGTGACCGCACAGTGTACGTCACACGGATACAGCGCGCTGACCGCAGAGTGTACGTCACACGGATACAGCGCGGTGACCGCAGAGTGTACGTCACACGGATACAGCGCGGTGACCGCACAGTGTACGTCACACGGATACAGCGCGGTGACCGCACAGTGTACGTCACAGGGATACAGCGCGGTGACCGCACAGTGTACGTCACACGGATACAGCGCGGTGACCGCACAGTGTACGTCACACGGATACAGCGCGGTGACCGCAGAGTGTACGTCACACGGATACAGCGCGGTGACCGCAGAGTGTACGTCACACGGATACAGCGCGGTGACCGCAGAGTGTACGTCACACGGATACAGCGCTGTGACCGCAGAGTGTACGTCACACGGATACAGCGCGGTGACCGCAGAGTGTACGTCACACGGATACAGCGCTGTGACCGCAGAGTGTACGTCACACGGATACAGCGCGGTGACCGCAGAGTGTACGTCACACGGATACAGCGCGGTGACCTCAGAGTGTACGTCACACGGATACAGCGCGGTGACCGCAGAGTGTACATCACACGGATACAGCGCGGTGACCGCACAGTGTACGTCACACGGATACAGCGCGGTGACCGCACAGTGTACGTCACACGGATACAGCGCGGTGACCGCACAGTGTACGTCACACAGATACAGCGCGGTAACCGCAGAGTGTACGTCACAGGGATACAGCGCGGTGACCGCAGAGTGTACGTCACACAGATACAGCGCGGTAACCACAGAGTGTACGTCACACGGATACAGCGCGGTGACCGCACAGTGTACGTCACACGGATACAGCGCGCTGACCGCAGAGTGTACGTCACACGGATACAGCGCGGTGACCGCAGAGTGTACGTCACACAGATACAGCGCGGTGACCGCAGAGTGTACGTCACACGGATACAGCGCGGTGACCGCAGAGTGTACGTCACACGGATACAGCGCGGTGACCGCACAGTGTACGTCACACGGATACAGCGCGGTGACCGCAGAGTGTACGTCACACGGATACAGCGCGGTGACCGCAGAGTGTACGTCACACGGATACAGCGCGGTGACCGCAGAGTGTACGTCACACGGATACAGCGCGGTGACCGCAGAGTGTACGTCACACGGATACAGCGCGGTGACCGCAGAGTGTACGTCACACGGATACAGCGCGGTGACCGCAGAGTGTACGTCACACGGATACAGCGCGGTGACCGCAGAGTGTACGTCACACGGATACAGCGCGGTGACCGTACAGTGTACGTCACACGGATACAGCGCGGTGAGCGCAGAGTGTACGTCACACGGATACAGCGCGGTGACCGCACAGTGTACGTCACACGGATACAGCGCGGTGACCGCAGAGTGTACGTCACACGGATACAGCGCGGTGACCGCAGAGTGTACGTCACACGGCAGAATCACCGTCAGAAGATACAGCGTTTTATCACATGAACACTTACTATGAAACAAGTCAGAATATAATATGCTCCTAAGAAACATAGAAATATTGTTCAGGATCATTAGAAAATCACTTCCCCTTAAATGAAGAACAATGTGGGATCTGTGCGCTCCAACGTCACGTCTCCATTAGTAAATAGACAGTATGATCATTAACCCTGTAACACACACACGTGGTGTTACCTCTCATCTCACAATACAGCAGTGGTACAGCCGTGTCCGACAGACGCTGGGTCTGGTGAGGTAAATACATCATATATCCGGGTGATCTGCCCCATTTGTTACATAAATTCTGTGTGCAGTGTCTACTTGTCTCTGGTAATCACCTCTCCCTCCTAACCATGCGTGACCAGACTACCCCCAGCCCACATCCTTATATGCCAATTCTTTCTTATTCACACTGGTACACCCTCACACCTACCCTACTCCCACCTATATTACTCCCACTGGTACACCCTCACACCTACCCTACTCCCACCTATATTACTCCCACTGGTACACCCTCACACCTACCCTACTCCCACCTATATTACTCCCACTGGTACACCCTCACACCTACCCTACTCCCAACTATATTACTCACACTGGTAGATCCTCACACCTACCCTACTCCTACCTATATTACTCCCACTGGTACACCCTCACACCTACCCTACTCCCAACTATATTACTCACACTGATACACCCTCACACCTACCCTACTCCCACCTATATTACTCACACTGGTACACCCTCACACCTACCCTACTCCCACCTATATTACTCACACTGGTAGATCCTCACACCTACCCTACTCCCAACTATATTACTCCCACTGGTACACCCTCACGCCTACCCTACTCCCACCTATATTACTCCCACTGGTACACCCTCACACCTACCCTACTCCCACCTATATTACTCACACTGGTAGATCCTCACACCTACCCTACTCCCAACTATATTACTCACACTGGTAGATCCTCACACCTACCCTACTCCCACCTATATTACTCCCACTGGTACACCCTCACACCTACCCTACTCCCAACTATATTACTCACACTGGTACACCCTCACACCTACCCTACTCCCAACTATATTACTCACACTGGTACACCCTCACACCTACCCTACTCCCAACTATATTACTCACACTGGTAGATCCTCACACCTACCCTACTCCCAACTATATTACTCCCACTGGTACACCCTCACACCTACCCTACTCCCAACTATATTACTCCCACTGGTACACCCTCACACCTACCCTACTCCCAACTATATTACTCCCACTGGTACACCCTCACACCTACCCTACTCCCAACTATATTACTCACACTGGTAGATCCTCACACCTACCCTACTCCCACCTATATTACTCCCACTGGTACACCCTCACACCTACCCTACTCCCAACTATATTACTCATACTGGTAGATCCTCACACCTACCCTACTCCCACTGGTACACCCTCACACCTACCCTACTGTCGAAGTCAGCAAATTGGATAAAGTCATTTCAATTAAAGTCTAGCAAACTTGGTTGTCTTTGTCTGAAAAGATGCGTACGGTACGCTACAACGTACAAGGGCACGCTACGGCGTGAAAGGGCGTATGCATCCACTACACGTGGCCGCAACAGTAATTGGTCTTTTACCATAGATTCGCACAAACACGCATACTTATAAAATAGTACACATTAATGGTAGTTGCAACACATAGTCAGATATGTCGAAATATAGTAGCATTTATATGTTATATCAGAGTTACATGCAAATTAATGAAATACACAGAACGGGTTGAAGGAATAACATCATGAGTGGTATCATAATGAACCTCGTTACATATCCTACTGTTTGGTTCACTCTGCGAGGGAATCGCAGAGTGCATACACAAGTTATGAATGATAGGGAATTATGAACTACTTAAGACTAAGGAATCTTGGCGGGAAGAGCAGAGCATACCCCCTGGAGAGGTGACCCCCTCCTTTGGATTCCTTTGTATGAACTGGCCAATGATGACGACCCCTTGGACCTTCCTGAGACCTGGACTAATAGATGCAAGCTATTCCATCTACATTGTATTACTGTATGTGATTGTGTATATAAGCAGCAGCTTGTGATCCAGAGTGCAGACATCTTGTCCCTAGACTTCAGGATTGAATGACTGCACTGGATCCAGAGCGCCTGCGATAAGTAACGGCTGTATTTACTATTACTTCGCTTGAGCATATTATTCTACTTATTGCGAATAAATCTTTGTGCTTTGGAAACACAAATCAAGGTTCGACAATCGTTATTGGTTAGCGACCATACGCACATAACACTACCCCCACCTATATTACTCATACTGGTACACCCTCACACCTACCCTACTCCCACTGGTACACCCTCACACCTACCCTACTCCCACCTATATTACTCACACTGGTACACCCTCACACCTACCCTACTCCCACCTATACTACTCACACTGGTACACCCTCACACCTACCCTACTCCCACCTATACTACTCACACTGGTACACCCTCACACCTACCCTACTCCCACCTATACTGCTCTCACTGGTACACCCTCACACCTACCCTACTCCCACCTATATTACTCACACTGGTACACCCTCACACCTACCCTACTCCCACCTATACTGCTCTCACTGGTACACCCTCACACCTACCCTACTCCCACTGGTACACCCTCACACCTACCCTACTCCCACTGGTACACCCTCACACCTATCCTATTCCCACCTATACTACTCACACTGGTACACCCTCAAACCTACCCTACTCCCACCAATACTGCTCTCACTGGTAGATCCTCACACCTACCCTACTCCCACTGGTACACCCTCACACCTACCCTACTCCCACTGGTACACCCTCACACCTACCCTATTTCCACCTATACTACTCACACTGGTACACCCTCACACCTACCCTACTCCCACCTATACTGCTCTCACTGGTAGATCCTCACACCTACCCTACTCCCACTGGTACACCCTCACACCTACCCTACTCCCACTGGTACACCCTCACACCTACCCTATTCCCACCTACCCTACTCCCACTGGTACACCCTCACACCTACCGTACTCCCACCTATATTACTCCCACTGGTACACCCTAACACCTACCCTACTCCCACCTATACTACTCACACCTACCCTACTCCCACTGGTACACCCTCACACCTACCCTACTCCCACCTATACTACTCACACTGGTACACCCTCACACCTACCCTACCTCCACCTATACTACTCACACTGGTACACCCTCACACCTACCCTACTCCCACCTATACTACGCACACCTACCCTACTCCCACCTATACTGCTCTCACTGGTACACCCTCACACCTACCCTACTCCTACCTGTACTACTCACACTGGTACACCCTCACACCTACCCTACTCCTACCTGTACTACTCACACTGGTACACCCTCACACCTACCCTACTCCCACCTATATTACTCACACTGGTAGATCCTCACACCTACCCTACTCCCACTGGCTGGTACACCCTCACACCTACCCTACTCCCACCCTCACACCTACCCTACTCCCACCTATACTGCTCTCACTGGTACACCCTCACACCTACCCTACTCCCACCTATACTACTCACACTGGTACACCCTCACGCCTACCCTACTCCCACCTATACTACGCACACCTACCCTACTCCCACCTATACTGCTCTCACACTGGTACACCCTCACACCTACCCTACTCCCACCTATACTACTCCCACTGGTACACCCTCACACCTACCCTACTCCCTCCTATACTACTCACACTGGTACACCCTCACACCTACCCTACTCCTACCTGTACTACTCACACTGGTACACCCTCACACCTACCCTACTCCTACCTATACTACTCACACTGGTACACCCTCACACCTACCCTACTCCTACCTATACTACTCACACTGGTACACCCTCACACCTACCCTACTCCCACCTATACTACGCATACTGGTACACCCTCACACCTACCCTACTCCTACCTGTACTACTCACACTGGTACACCCTCACACCTACCCTACTCCTACCTGTACTACTCACACTGGTACACCCTCACACCTACCCTACTCCCACTGGTACACCCTCACACCTACCCTACTCCCACTGGTACACCCTCACACCTACCCTACTCCCACCGGTACACCCTCACACCTACCTTACTCCCACCTATACTACTCACACTGGTACACCCTCACACCTACCCTACTCCTACCTATACTACTCACACTGGTACACA